>NW_025750436.1:0-19203 GCF_021184085.1 Oncorhynchus gorbuscha | reverse complement strand
CAGAGAAAGACAGGAGTGGAACAACCCAGACGGGAGACAGAGAAAGACAGGAGAGGAACAACCCAGACAGGAGGCAGAGAAAGACAGGAGAGGAACAACCCAGACAGGAGGCAGAGAAAGACAGGAGAGGAACAACCCAGACAGGAGGCAGAGAAAGACAGGAGAGGAACAATCCAGACAGGAGGCAGAGAAAGACAGGGAGAGGAACAACCCAGTCAGGAGGCAGAGAAAGACAGGAGAGGAACAATCCAGGCAGGAGGCAGAGAAAGACAGGAGAGGAACAACCCAGACAGGAGGCAGAGAAAGACAGGAGAGGAACAACCCAGACAGGAGGCAGAGAAAGACAGGAGAGGAACAACCCAGACAGGAGGCAGAGAAAGACAGGAGGAACAACACAGACGGGAGGCAGAGAAAGACAGGAGAGGAACAACGCAGACAGGAGGCAGAGAAGGACAGGAGGAACAACCCAGACTGGAGGAACAACCCAGACAGGAGGAACAACCCAGACAGGAGGCAGAGAAGGACAGGAGTAACAACCCAGACAGGAGAGGAACAACCCAAACAGGAGGCAGAGAAGGACAGGAGGAACAACCCAGACAGGAGGCAGAGAAAGACTGGAGGAACAACCCAGACAGGAGACAGAGAAAGACAGGAGACAGATAAAGACAGGAGAGGCACAACCCAGACAGGAGACAGACAGAGACAGGAGACAGAGAAAGACAGGAGAGGAACAACCCAGACGGGAGACAGAGAAAGACAGGAGAGGAACAACCCAGACGGGAGACAGAGAAAGACAGGAGAGGAACAACCCAGACAGGAGGCAGAGAAAGACAGGAGAGGAACAACCCAGACAGTAGGCAGAGAAAGACAGGAGAGGAACAACCCAGACAGGAGGCAGAGAAGGACAGGAGGAACAACCCAGACAGGAGGCAGAGAAAGACTGGAGGAACAACCCAGACAGGAGGCAGAAAAGGACAGGAGGAACAACCCAGACAGGAGGAACAACCCAGACAGGAGGAACAACCCAGACGGGAAGCAGAGAAAGACAGGAGAGGAACAATCCAAGCAGGAGGCAGAGAAAGATAGGAGACAGAGAATATAAAGACAGGAGAGGAACAATCCAGACAGGAGGCAGAGAAAGACAGGAGAGGAACAACCCAGACGGGAGGCAGAGAAAGACAGGAGAGGAACAATCCAGACGGGAGGCAGAGAAAGACAGGCGAGAAACAATCCAGACGGGAGGCAGAGAAAGACAGGAGAGGAACAACCCAGACGGGAGGCAGAGAAAGACAGGAGTGGAACAACCCAGACGGGAGACAGAGAAAGACAGGAGAGGAACAACCCAGACGGGAGACAGAGAAAGACAGGAGAGGAACAACCCAGACAGGAGGCAGAGAAAGACAGGAGAGGAACAACCCAGATGGGAGACAGAGAAAGACAGAGAGGAACAACCCAGACAGGAGGCAGAGAAAGACAGGAGAGGAACAACCCAGACAGGAGGCAGAGAAAGACAGGAGAGGAACAACCCAGACAGGAGGCAGAGAAAGACAGGAGAGGAACAATCCAGACGGGAGGCAGAGAAAGACAGGAGAGGAACAAGCAGTCAGGGGAGGCAGAGAAAGAAGACAGGAGAGGAACAATCCAGGCAGGAGGCAGAGAAAGACAGGAGAGGAACAACCCAGACAGGAAGCAGAAAAGGGAGGCAGAGAAAGACAGAGAGGAACAACCCAGTCAGGAGGCAGAGAAAAGACAGAGAGAACAATCCAGGCAGGAGGCAGAGAAAGACAGGAGAGGAACAACCCAGACAGGAGGCAGAGAAAGACAGAGGAGGGAACAACGCAGACAGGAGGCAGAGAAAGACAGGAGAGGAAAACAACCCAGACTGGAGGAACAACCCAGACAGGAGGAACAACCCAGACAGGAGGCAGAGAAGGACAGGAGTAACAACCCAGACAGGAGAGGAACAACCCAAACAGGAAGGCAGAGGAGGACAGGAGGAAACAACCCAGACAGGAGGCAGAGAAAGACTGAGGAACAACCCAGACAGAGAGACAGAGAAAGACAGGAGACAGATAAAGACAGGAGAGGCACAACCCAGACAGGGAGACAGACAGAGACAGGAGACAGAGAAAGACAGGAGAGGAACAACTCCAGACGGGAGACAGAGAAAGACAGGAGAGGAACAACCCAGACGGGAGACAGAGAAAGACAGGAGAGGAACAACCCAGACAGGAGGCAGAGAAAGACAGGAGAGGAACAACCCAGACAGTAGGCAGAGAAAGACAGGAGAGGAACAACCCAGACAGGAGGCAGAGAAGGACAGGAGGAACAACCCAGACAGGAGGCAGAGAAAGACTGGAGGAACAACCCAGACAGGAGGCAGAAAAGGACAGGAGGAACAACCCAGACAGGAGGAACAACCCAGACAGGAGGAACAACCCAGACGGAAGCAGAGAAAGACAGGAGAGGAACAATCCAAGCAGGAGGCAGAGAAAGACAGAGACAGAGAATATAAAGACAGGAGAGGAACAATCCAGACAGGAGGCAGAGAAAGACAGGAGAGGAACAACCCAGACGGGAGGCAGAGAAAGACAGGAGAGGAACAATCCAGACAGGCAGAGAAAGACAGGCAAAACAATCCAGACGGAGGCAGAGAAAGACAGAGAGGAACAACCCAGACGGGAGGCAGAGAAAGACAGGAGTGGAACAACCCAGACGGAGACAGAGAAAGACAGGAGAGGAACAACCCAGACGGGGAGACAGAGAAAGACAGGAGAGGAACAACCCAGACAGGAGGCAGAGAAAGACAGGAGAGGAACAACCCAGATGGGAGACAGAGAAAGACAGGAGAGGAACAACCCAGACAGGGGCAGAGAGAAACAACCCAGACAGGAGAGGAACAAGAGAGGAAAACAACCAGACAGGAGGCAGAGAAAAAAGAGGAACAACCCAGACGAGACAGAAAGACAGACAATCCAGGCAGGAGGCAGAGAAAGACAGGAGAGGAACAACCCAGACAGGAGGCAGAGAAAGACAGGAGAGGAACAACCCAGACAGGAGGCAGAGAAAGACAGGAGAGAGAAAGACAGGCGAGGAACAATCCAGGCAGGAGGCAGAGAAAGACAGGAGAGGAGATAAAGACAGGAGAGAACAATCCAGGCAGGAGGCAGAGAAAGACAGGAGACAGAGAAAGACAGGAGGAACAATCCAGACAGGAGGCAGAGAAAGACAGGAGAGGAACAACCCAGACAGGAGGCAGACAGAGAAAGACAGACCCAAAGAAGACAGGAGAGAACAACCCAGACAGGAGGAACAGACCCAGACAGGAGGCAGAGAAAGACAGGAGAGGAACAACCCAGACAGGAGGCAGAGAAAGACAGGAAACAACCCAGACAGACAGGAGACAGAGAACAACCCAGACAGTAGACAGAGAAAGACAGGAGAGGATAAAATCAGGCAGGAGACAAAAGACAGGAGACAGACAGAGACAGGAGACAGAAAGACAGGAGAGGAACAACCAGACGGGAGGCAGAGAAAGACAGGAGAGGAACAATCCAGACGGGAGGCAGAGGAAGACAGGAGAGGAACAACCCAGACGGGAGGCAGAGAAAGACAGAGTGGAACAACCCAGACGGGAGACAGAGAAAGACAGGAGAGGAACAACCCAGACAGGAGGCAGAGAAAGACAGGAGAGGAACAACCCAGACAGGAGGCAGAGAAAGACAGGAGAGGAACAACCCAGACAGGAGGCAGAGAAAGACAGGAGAGGAACAATCCAGACAGGAGGCAGAGAAAGACAGGAGAGAACAACCCAGTCAGAGGCAGAGAAAGACAGGAGAGGAACAATCAGGCAGGAGGCAGAGAAAGACAGGAGAGGAACAACCCAGACAGGAGGCAGAGAAAGACAGGAGAGGAACAACCCAGACAGGAGGCAGAGAAAGACAGGAGAGAAACAACCCAGACAGGAGGCAGAGAGAAGACAGGAGGAACAACACAGACGGGAGGCAGAGAAAGACAGGAGAGGAACAACGCAGACAGGAGGCAGAGAAGGACAGGAGGAACAACCCAGACTGGAGGAACAACCCAGACAGGAGGAACAACCCAGACAGGAGGCAGAAGGACAGGAGTAACAACCCAGACAGGAGAGGAACAACCCAAACAGGAGGCAGAGAAGGACAGGAGGAACAACCAGACAGGAGGCAGAGAAAGACTGGAGGAACAACCCAGACAGGAGACAGAGAAAGACAGGAGACAGATAAAGACAGGAGAGGCTGCCAGACAGGAGACAGACAGAGACAGGAGACAGAGAAAGACAGGAGAGGAACAACCCAGACGGGGGAGACAGAGAAAGACAGGAGAGGAACAACCCAGACGGGAGACAGAGAAAGACAGGAGAGGAACAACCCAGACAGGAGGCAGAGAAAGACAGGAGAGGAACAACCCAGACAGTAGGCAGAAAAGACAGGAGAGGAACAACCCAGACAGGAGGCAGAAGGACAGGAGGAACAACCCAGACAGGAGGCAGAGAAAGACTGGAGGAACAACCCAGACAGGAGGCAGAAAAGGACAGGAGGAACAACCCAGACAGGAGGAACAACCCAGACAGGAGGAACAACCCAGACGGGAAGCAGAGAAAGACAGGAGAGAACAATCCAAGCAGGAGGCAGAGAAAGACAGGAGACAGAGAATATAAAGACAGGAGAGGAACAATCCAGACAGGAGGCAGAGAAAGACAGGAGAGGAACAACCCAGACGGGAGGCAGAGAAAGACAGGAGGAACAATCCAGACGGGAGGCAGAGAAAGACAGGCGAGAAACAATCCAGACGGGAGGCAGAGAAAGACAGGAGAGGAACAAACCAGACGGGAGGCAGAGAAAGACTGGAGGAACAACCCAGACGGGAGGCAGAGAAAGACAGGAGAGGAACAACCCAGACGGGAGGCAGAGAAAGACAGGAGAGGAACAACCCAGACAGGAGGCAGAGAAAGACAGGAGAGGAACAACCCAGATGGGAGACAGAGAAAGACAGGAGAGGAACAACCCAGACAGGGAGGCAGAGAAAGACAGGAGAGGAACAACCCAGACAGGAGGCAGAGAAAGACAGGAGAGGAACAACCCAGACAGGAGGCAGAGAAAGACAGGAGAGGAACAACCCAGACGGAGACAGAGAAAGACAGGAGAGGAACAATCCCAGGAGGCAGAGAAAGACAGGAGAGGAACAACCCAGACAGGAGGCAGAGAAAGACAGGAGAGGAACAACCCAGACAGGAGGCAGAGAAAGACAGGAGACAGAGAAAGACAGGCGAGGAACAATCCAGGCAGGAGGCAGAGAAAGACAGAGAGGAACAACCTGAGACAGGAGACAGATAAAGACAGGAGACAGAGAGAAAATCCAGGCAGGGAGACAGACAGAGAGGAGACAGAGAAAGACAGAGAGGAAACAATCCAGACAGAGGCAGATAAAAAGACAGAGGAACAATCCAGACAGGAGACAGACAGGAGAGGAACAACCCAGACAGGAGGCAGAGAAAGACAGGAGGGAACAACCCAGACAGACAGAGAAAGACAGGACAACCCAGACAGGAGGCAGAGAAAGACAGAGGAAAAGACAGGAGGCAGAGAAAGACAGGAGGAGAAAAGACAGGAGGCAGAGAAAGACAGGAGAGGAAACAGACAGTAAGAGAAAGACAGGAGAGGAACAACCCAGACGGAGGCAGAGAAAGACAGGGAGGAACAACCCAGACAGGAGGCAGAGAAAGACAGGAGAGGAACAACCCAGACAGGAGGCAGAGAAAGACAGAGAGGAACAACCCAGACAGGAGGCAGAGAAAGACAGGAGGAACAACCCAGACAGGCAGAGAAAGACAGGAGAGGAACAACCAGACAGGCAGGAGGCAGAGAACAACCCAACAGAAAAGAAGACAGGAGGAACAGACCAGACTGGAGGCAGAGAAAGACAGGAGAGAACAACAGAAGGGGGAGGTAGAGAAAGACAGACAACACAGACGGGAGGCAGAGAAAGACAGGAACAACACAGAGGAACAACAGAGAGACAGATAAAGACCACAACCCAGACAGGGAGGCAGAGAAAGACAGGAGAGGAACAACCCAGACGGGAGGCAGAGAAAGACAGGAGAGGAACAACCCAGAAGGGAGGCAGAGAAAGACAGGAGAGGAACAACCCAGACAGGGAGGCAGAGAAAGACAGGAGAGAACAACCCAGACAGGAGGCAGAGAAAGACAGGAGAGGAACAACCCAGACAGGAGGCAGAGAAAGACAGGAGAGGAACAACCCAGACAGGAGGAACAACCCAGACAAGGCAGACAGGACAGGAGGAACAACCCAGACAGGAGGAACAACCCAGACAGGAGGAACAACCCAGACGGAAGCAGAGAGACAGGAAGGAACAATCCAAGAAGGAGGCAGAGAAAGACAGGAGACAGAGAATATAAAGACAGGAGAGGAACAAACCAGACAGGAGGCAGAGAAAGACAGGAGAGAACAACCCAGACGGGAGGTAGAGAAAGACAGGAGAGAACAACCCAGACGGGAGGTAGAGAAAGACAGGCGAGGAACAACCCAGACGGGAGGCAGAGAACAGGAGAGGAACAACCCAGACGGGAGGCAACAACACAGACGGAGACAGAGAAAGACAGGAGAGGAACAACCCAGACGGAGACAGAGAAAGACAGGAGAGGAACAACCCAGACAGGAGGCAGAGAAAGACAGGAGAGGAACAACCCAGACAGGAGACAGGGAGGAACAACCCAGACAGGAGAGAAAGACAGGACAACCAGACAGGAGGCAGAGAAAGACAGGACAACCCAGACAGGAGGCAGAGAAAGACAGGAGAGGGAACAACTGAGACAGGAGAAAAGGAACAACCCAGGGGAGGCAGAGAAAGACAGGAGAGGAACAACCCAGACAGGAGGCAGAGAAAGACAGGAGGAACAACCCAGACAGGAGGCAGAGAAAGACAGGAGAGGAACAACCCAGACAGGAGGCAGAGAAAGACAGGAGAACAACCCAGACAGGAGGCAGACAAAGACAGGAGAGGAACAACCCAGACAGGAGGCAGAGAAAGACAGGAGAACAACACAGACGAGGCAAGACAGGAGGAACAACCAACAGGAGGCAGGAGGACAGGAGGAACAACCCAGACTGGAGGAACAAAGACAGGAAACAACCCAGACAGGAGGCAGAGAAGGACAGGAGGAACAACCCAGACAGGAGGAACAACCCAAACAGACAGGAGACAGAACAACCCAGACAGGAGGCAGAGAAAGACAGGGAGGAACAACCCAGACAGGAGGCAGAGAAAGACAGGAGAGGAACAATCCAGGAGAATAGGGGAGACAGAGAAAGACAGGAGAGGAACAACCCAGACAGGAGGCAGAGAAAGACAGGAGGGAACAACCCAGGAGACAGAGAAAGACAGGAGAGGAGAGAAAGACAGGAGGCAGAGAAAGACAACAACCAGACAGGAGGCAGAGAAAGACAGGAGAGAACAACCCAGACAGGAGGCAGAGAAAAGACAGGAAACAATCCAGACAGGAGGCAGAGAAAGACTGGAGGAACAACCCAGACAGGAGGCAGAAAAGACAGGAGAACAACCCAGACGGGGGAACAACCCAGACAGGAGGAACAGACGGGGAAAGAGAAAGACAGGAGAGGAACAACCCAGGAGGCAGAGAAAGACAGGAGACAGAGAATATAAAGACAGGAGAGGAACAACCCAGACAGGAGGCAGAGAAAGACAGGAGAGGAACAACCCAGACGGGAGGCAGAGAAAGACAGGAGAGGAACAACACAGACGGGAGGCAGAGAAAGACAGGAGAGGAACAATCCAGACAGGAGGCAGAGAAAGACAGGAGAGGAACAAACCAGACGGGAGGCAGAGAAAGACTGGAGGAACAACCCAGACAGGAGACAGAGAAAGACAGGAGAGGAACAAACCAGACGGGAGGCAGAGAAAGACAGGAGAGGAACAACCCAAATGGGAGGCAGAGAAAGACAGGAGAGGAACAACCCAGACAGGAGACAGAGAAAGACAGGAGGAACAACCCAGACGGGAGGCAGAGAAAGACAGGAGAGGAACAACCCAGACAGGGAGGCAGAGAAAGACAGGAGAGGAACAACCCAGACAGGAGGCAGAGAAAGACAGAGAGGAACAACCCAGACGGGAGGAGACAGAGAGGAACAACCAGACAGGAGGCAGAGAAAGACAGGAGGAACAACCCAGACTGGAGGCAGAGAGACAGGAGGGAACAACCCAGACAGGAGGCAGAGAAAGACAGAACAACCCAGACAGGAGAGAACAACTGAGAGGAAGAGACAGGAGAGGAACAACCCAGGCAGGGAGACAGGGGAGGTAGAGAAAGACAGGAGGAACAACCCAGACAGGAGGAACAGAGACGGGAGACAGAGACAGGAGGAACAACCCAGACGGGAGGCAGAGAAAGACAGGAGAGGAACAACCCAGACTGGGGGCAGAGAAAGACAGGAGAGGAACAACCCAGAGAAAGACAGGAGAGGAACAACCCAGACAGGAGGCAGAGAAAGACAGGAGAGGAACAACCCAGACAGGAGGCAGAGAAAGACAGGAGACAGAGACCATCCAGACAGGAGGCAGGACAGGAGAACAACCCAGACAGGAGGCAGAGAAAGACAGGAGAGGAACAACCCAGACAGGAGGCAGAGAAAGACAGGAGAGGAACAACCCAGACAGGAGGCAGAGAAAGACAGGAGGAGAGGAACAACCCAGACAGGAGGCAGAGAAAGACAGGAGAGGAACAACCCAGACAGGAGGCAGAGAAAGACAGGAGAGGAACAACCCAGACAGGAGGCAGAGAAAGACAGGAGAGGAACAACCCAGACAGGAGGCAGAGAAAGACAGGAGAGGCAACCAGACAGACAGAGAAAGACAGAGGAACAACCCAGTCAGACAGGAGGAACAACCAGGCAGGAGGCAGAGAAAGACAGGAGAGGAACAACCCAGACAGGAGGCAGGAGGCAGACAGGAGGCAGAGACAGGAGAGGGAACAACCCAGACAGGAGGCAGAGAAAGACAGGAGGAACAACACAGACGGGAGGCAGAGAAAGACAGGAGGAACAACGCAGACAGGAGGCAGACAGGAGGAACAACCCAGACTGGAGGAACAACCCAGACAGGAGGAACAACCCAGACAGGAGGCAGAGAAGGACAGGAGTAACAACCCAGACAGGAGAGAACAACCCAAACAGGAGGCAGAGAAGGACAGGAGGAACAACCCAGACAGGGAGGCAGAGAGACTGAAACAACCCAGACAGGAGACAGAGAAAGACAGGAGACAGATAAAGAAGACAGGAGAGGCACAACCCAGACAGGAGACAGACAGAGACAGGAAAGACAGGAGAGGGAACAACCCAGACGGGAGGAGAGAAGACAGGAGGAACAACCCAGACAGGAGACAGAGAAAGACAGGAGAGGAACAACCCAGACAGGAGGCAGAGAAAGACAGGAGGAACAACCCAGACAGTAGGCAGAGAAAGACAGGAGAGGAACAACCCAGACAGGAGGCAGAGAAGGACAGGAGGAACAACCCAGACAGGAGGCAGAGAAAGACTGGAGGAACAACCCAGACAGGAGACAGAAAAGGAAGGAGGAACAACCCAGACAGGGAGGAACAACCCAGACAGGAGGAACAACCCAGGGGAAGCAGAGAAAGACAGGAGAGGAACAATCCAAGAGGAGGCAGGGAGGCAGAGAATATAAAGACAGGAGAGGAACAATCCAGACAGGAGGCAGAGAAAGACAGGAGAGGAACAACCCAGACGGAGGCAGAGAAAGACAGGAGAGGAACAATCCAGACGGGAGGCAGAGAAAGACAGGGAGAAACAATCCAGACGGGGAAGAGAAAGACAGGAGAGGAACAACCCAGACGGGAGGCAGAGAAAAGACAGGAGAGGAACAACCCAGACGGGAGACAGAGAAAGACAGGAGAGGAACAACCCAGACGGGGAGACAGAGAAAGACAGGAGAGGAACAACCCAGACAGGAGGCAGAGAAAGACAGGAGAGGAACAACCCAGATGGGAGACAGAGAAAGACAGGACAACCCAGACAGGAGGCAGAGAAAGACAGGAGAGGAACAACCCAGACAGGAGGCAGAGAAAGACAGGAGAGGAACAATCCAGGCAGGAGGCAGAGAAAGACAGGAGAGGAACAACAGACCAGAGAAAGACAGACAACCCAGACAGGAGGCAGAGAGAAAGACAGGAGAGGAACAACCCAGACAGGAGGCAGAGAAAGACAGGAGAGGAACAACCCAGACAGGGGCAGAGAAAGACAGGAGAGGAACAACCCAGACAGGAGGCAGAGAAGACAGGAGGAACAACCCAGACAGGGAGGCAGAGAAAGACAGGAGAGGAACAACGAGACAGGAGGCAGAGAAGGACAGGAGGAACAACCCAGACAGGAGGAACAAAGACAGGGAGGAACAACCCAGACAGGAGACAGAGAAAGACAGGAGAGGAACAACCCAAACAGGAGGCAGAGAAAGACAGGAGACAAGAAGACAGGAGGCAGGAGGAGGAACAATCCAGACAGGAGACAGAGAAAGACAGAGAAAGACAGGAGAGGCACAACCCAGACAGGAGACAGACAGAGACAGGAGACAGAGAAAGACAGGAGAGGAACAACCCAGACGGGAGACAGAGAAAGACAGGAGAGGAACAACCCAGACGGAGACAGAGAAAGACAGGAGAGGAACAACCCAGACAGGAGGCAGAGAAAGACAGGAGAGGAACAACCCAGACAGTAGGCAGAGAAAGACAGGAGAGGAACAACCCAGACAGGAGGCAGAGAAGGACAGGAGGAACAACCCAGACAGGAGGCAGAGAAAGACTGGAGGAACAACCCAGACAGGAGGCAGAAAAGGACAGGAGGAACAACCCAGACAGGAGGAACAACCCAGACAGGAGGAACAACCCAGACGGGAAGCAGAGAAAGACAGGAGAGGAACAATCCAAGCAGGAGGCAGAGAAAGACAGGAGACAGAGAATATAAAGACAGGAGAGGAACAATCCAGACAGGAGGCAGAGAAAGACAGGAGAGGAACAACCCAGACGGGAGGCAGAGAAAGACAGGAGAGGAACAATCCAGACGGAGGCAGAGAAAGACAGGCGAGAAACAATCCAGACGGGAGGCAGAGAAAGACAGGAGAGGAACAACCCAGACGGGAGGCAGAGAAAGACAGGAGTGGAACAACCCAGACGGGAGACAGAGAAAGACAGGAGAGGAACAACCCAGACGGGAGACAGAGAAAGACAGGAGAGGAACAACCCAGACAGGAGGCAGAGAAAGACAGGAGAGGAACAACCAGATGGGAGACAGAGAAAGACAGGAGAGGAACAACCCAGACAGGAGGCAGAGAAAGACAGGAGAGGAACAACCCAGACAGGAGGCAGAGAAAGACAGGAGAGGAACAACCCAGACAGGAGGCAGAGAAAGACAGGAGAGGAACAACCCAGACGGGAGACAGAGAAAGACAGGAGAGGAACAATCCAGGCAGGAGGCAGAGAAAGACAGGAGAGGAACAACCCAGACAGGAGGCAGAGAAAGACAGAGAGGAACAACCCAGACAGGAGGCAGAGAAAGACAGGAGACAGAGAAAGACAGGCGAGGAACAATCCAGGCAGGAGGCAGAGAAAGACAGGAGACAGATAAAGACAGGAGAGGAACAATCCAGGCAGGAGGCAGAGAAAGACAGGAGACAGAGAAAGACAGGAGAGGAACAATCCAGACAGGAGACAGATAAAGACAGGAGAGGCACAACCCAGACAGGAGACAGACAGAGACAGGAGACAGAGAAAGACAGGAGAGGAACAACCCAGACGGGAGACAGAGAAAGACAGGAGAGGAACAACCCAGACGGGAGACAGAGAAAGACAGGAGAGGAACAACCCAGACAAGAGGCAGAGAAAGACAGGAGAGGAACAACCCAGACAGGAGGCAGAGAAAGACAGGAGAGGAACAACCCAGACAGTAGGCAGAGAAAGACAGGAGAGGAACAATCCAGGCAGGAGGCAGAGAAAGACAGGAGACAGAGAAAGACAGGAGAGGAAACAATCCAGACAGGAGGCAGAGAAAGACAGGAGAGGAACAACCCAGACGGGAGACAGAGAAAGACAGAGACAGAGAAAGACAGAACAAACCCAGACAGGAGACAGACAGAGACAGGAGGCAGAGAAAGACAGGAGAGGAACAACCCAGACAGGAGGCAGAGAAGGACAGGAGGAAAGACAGACAGAGAGGAACAACGAGACAGGAGGCAGAGAAGGACAGGAGGAACAACCCAGACTGGAGGAACAACCCAGACAGGAGGAACAACCCAGACAGGAGGCAGAGAAGGACAGAGAAAGACAGGAGAGGAACAACCCAAACAGGAGGCAGAGAAGGACAGGAGGAACAACCTAGACAGAGGCAGGAAAGACTGGAGGAACAACCCAGACAGGAGGCAGAGAAGGACAGGAGGAACAACCCAGACTGGGGAGACAGAAGAAAGACAGGAGGAGGAACAACCCAGACAGGAGGCAGAGAAAGACAGGAGAGGAACAACCCAGACAGGAGGCAGAGAAAGACAGGAGAGGAACAACCCAGACAGGAAAGACAGCAGAGAAAGACAGGAGAGGAACAATCCAGACAGGAGGCAGAGAAAGACAGGAGAGGAACAACCCAGACAGGAGACAGAGAAAGACAGGAGACAGAGAAAGACAGGAGAGGCACAACCCAGACAGGACAGACAGAGACAGGAGAAAGACAGACAGGAGAGGAACAACCCAGACGGGAGGCAGAGAAAGACAGGAGAGGAACAATCCAGACGGGAGGCAGAGGAAGACAGGAGAGGAACAACCCAGACGGGAGGCAGAGAAAGACAGGAGAGGAACAACCCAGACGGGAGACAGAGAAAGACAGGAGAGGAACAACCCAGACGGGACACAGGGAGGCAACCCAGACAGAAAGAAAGACAGGAGAGGAACAATCCAGACAGGAGGCAGAGAAAGACAGGAGAGGAACAACCCAGACAGGAGGCAGAGAAAGACAGGAGAGGAACAATCCAGACAGGAGGCAGAGAAAGACAGGAGAGGAACAACCCAGACAGGAGACAGGAGGCAGAGAAAGACAGGAGAGGAACAATCCAGGCAGGAGGCAGAGAAAGACAGGAGAGGAACAACCCAGACAGGAGGCAGAGAAAGACAGGAGAGGAACAACCCAGACAGGAGGCAGAGAAAGACAGGAGAGGAACAACCCAGACAGGAGGCAGAGAAAGACAGGAGGAACAACCCAGACAGGAGGCAGAGAAAGACAGGAGAGGAACAACCAGACAGGAGGCAGAGAAAGACAGGAGAGGAACAACCCAGACAGGAGGCAGAGAAAGACAAGAGGAACCCCAGACAGGGACAGGAAAGACAGGAACAACCCAGACAGGAGGCAGAGAAAGACAGGAGAGGAACAACCCAGACAGGAGGCAGAGAAAGACAAGAGGAACAACCCAGACAGGAGGCAGAGAAAGACAGGAGAGGAAGAATAGACAGGGAGGCAGAGAAAGACTGAGGAACAACCCAGACAGGAGGCAGAGAAAGACAGGAGAGGAACAATCCAGACAGGAGGCAGAGAAAGACAGGAGAGGAACAACCCAGACAGGAGACAGACAGAGACAGGAGACAGAGAAAGACAGGAGAGGAACAACCCAGACGGGAGACAGAGAAAGACAGGAGAGGAACAACCCAGACGGGAGACAGAGAAAGACAGGAGAGGAACAACCCAGACAGGAGGCAGAGAAAGACAGGAGAGGAACAACCCAGACAGTAGGCAGAGAAAGACAGGAGAGGAACAACCCAGACAGGAGGCAGAGAAGGACAGGAGGAACAACCCAGACAGGAGGCAGAGAAAGACTGGAGGAACAACCCAGACAGGAGGCAGAGAAGGACAGGAGGAACAACCCAGACAGGAGGAACAACCCAGACAGGAGGAACAACCCAGACGGGAGGCAGAGAAAGACAGGAGAGGAACAATCCAAGCAGGAGGCAGAGAAAGACAGGAGACAGAGAATATAAAGACAGGAGAGGAACAATCCAGACAGGAGGCAGAGAAAGACAGGAGAGGAACAACCCAGACGGGAGGCAGAGAAAGACAGGAGAGGAACAATCCAGACGGGAGGCAGAGAAAGACAGGCAAGAAACAATCCAGACGGGAGGCAGAGAAAGACAGGAGAGGAACAACCCAGACGGGAGGCAGAGAAAGACAGGAGTGGAACAACCCAGACGGGAGACAGAGAAAGACAGGAGAGGAACAACCCAGACGGGAGACAGAGAAAGACAGGAGAGGAACAACCCAGACAGGAGGCAGAGAAAGACAGGAGAGGAACAACCCAGATGGGAGACAGAGAAAGACAGGAGAGGAACAACCCAGACAGGAGGCAGAGAAAGACAGGAGAGGAACAACCCAGACAGGAGGCAGAGAAAGACAGGAGAGGAACAACCCAGACAGGAGGCAGAGAAAGACAGGAGAGGAACAACCCAGACGGGAGACAGAGAAAGACAGGAGAGGAACAATCCAGGCAGGAGGCAGAGAAAGACAGGAGAGGAACAACCCAGACAGGAGGCAGAGAAAGACAGGAGAGGAACACCCCAGACAGGAGGCAGAGAAAGACAGGAGACAGAGAAAGACAGGCGAGGAACAATCCAGGCAGGAGGCAGAGAAAGACAGGAGACAGAGAAAGACAGGAGGGAACAATCCAGGCAGGAGGCAGAGAAAGACAGGAGACAGAGAAAGACAGGAGAGGAACAATCCAGACAGGAGACAGATAAAGACAGGAGAGGCACAACCCAGACAGGAGACAGACAGAGACAGGAGACAGAGAAAGACAGGAGAGGAACAACCCAGACGGAGACAGAGAAAGACAGGAGAGGAACAACCCAGACGGGAGACAGAGAAAGACAGGAGAGGAACAACCCAGACAAGAGGCAGAGAAAGACAGGAGAGGAACAACCCAGACAGGAGGCAGAGAAAGACAGGAGAGGAACAACCCAGACAGTAGGCAGAGAAAGACAGGAGAGGAACAATCCAGGCAGGAGGCAGAGAAAGACAGGAGACAGAGAAAGACAGGAGAGGAACAATCCAGACAGGAGGCAGAGAAAGACAGGAGAGGAACAACCCAGACGGGAGACAGAGAAAGACAGGAGACAGAGAAAGACAGGAGAGGCACAACCCAGACAGGAGACAGACAGAGACAGGAGGCAGAGAAAGACAGGAGAGGAACAATCCAGGCAGGAGGCAGAGAAAGACAGGAGACAGAGAAAGACAGGAGAGGAACAATCCAGGCAGGAGGCAGAGAAAGACAGGAGAGGAACAATCCAGGCAGGAGGCAGAGAAAGACAGGAGACAGAGAAAGACAGGAGAGAAACAATCCAGACAGGAGGCAGAGAAAGACAGGAGAGAACAACCCAGACAGGAGACAGAGAAAGACAGGAGACAGATAAAGACAGGAGAGGCACAACCCAGACAGGAGACAGACAGAGACAGGAGACAGAGAAAGACAGGAGAGGAACAACCCAGACGGGAGACAGAGAAAGACAGGAGAGGAACAACCCAGACGGGAGACAGAGAAAGACAGGAGAGGAACAACCCAGACAGGAGGCAGAGAAAGACAGGAGGGAACAACCCAGACAGGAGGCAGAGAAAGACGGAGAGGAACAACCCAGACAGTAGGCAGAGAAAGACAGGAGAGGAACAACCCAGACAGGAGGCAGAGAAGGACAGGAGGAACAACCCAGACAGGAGGCAGAGAAAGACTGGAGGAACAACCCAGACAGGAGGCAGAGAAGGACAGGAGGAACAACCCAGACTGGAGGAACAACCCAGACAGGAGGAACAACCCAGACAGGAGGAACAACCCAGACGGGAGGCAGAGAAAGACAGGATAGGACAACCCAGACAGGAGGTAGAGAAAGACAGGAGAGGAACAATCCAGGCAGGAGACAGAGAAAGACAGGGAGACAGAGAAAGACAGGAGGAACAATCCAGACAGGAGGCAGAGAAAGACGGAGAGGAACAACCCAGACAGGAGACAGAGAAAGACAGGAGACAGAGAAAAACAGGAGAGGCACAACCCAGACAGGAGACAGACAGAGACAGGAGACAGAGAAAGACAGGAGAGGAACAACCCAGACGGGAGGCAGAGAAAGACAGGAGAGGAACAACCCAGACGGGAGGCAGAGGAAGACAGGAGAGGAACAACCCAGACAGGAGGCAGAGAAAGACAGGAGACAGAGAAAGACAGGAGAGGCACAACCCAGACAGGAGACAGACAGAGACAGGAGACAGAGAAAGACAGAGAGGAACAACCCAGACGGGAGGCAGAGAAAGACAGGAGAGGAACAATCCAGACGGGAGGCAGAGAAAGACAGGAGAGAAACAATCCAGACGGGAGGCAGAGAAAGACAGGAGAGGAACAATCCAGACGGAGGCAGAGGAAGAAAGGAGGAACAACCCAGACGGGAGGCAGAGAAAGACAGGAGTGGAACAACCCAGACGGGGAGACAGAGAAAGACAGGAGAGGAACAACCCAGACAGGGGGCAGAGAAAGACAGGAGAGAACAACCCAGACAGGGGCAGAGAAAGATAGGAGAGGAACAACCCAGACAGGAGGCAGAGAAAGACTGGAGGAACAACCCAGACAGGAAGCAGAGAAAGACAGGAGAGGAACAACCCAGACAGGAGGCAGAGAAAGACTGGAGGAACAACCCAGACAGGAGGCAGAGAAGGACAGGAGGAACAACCCAGACTGGAGTAACAACCCAGACAGGAGGAACAACCCAGACAGGAGGAACAACCCAGACGGGAGGCAGAGAAAGACAGGATAGGACAACCCAGAGAGGAGGCAGAGAGAAAGACAGGAGGAACAACCCAGACAGGAGGCAGAGAAAGACATGGAGAGGAACAACCCAGACGGGAGACAGAGAAAGACAGGAGAGGAACAATCCAGGCAGGAGGCAGAGAAAGACAGGAGAGGAACAACCCAGACAGGAGGCAGAGAAAGACAGGAGAGGAACAACCCAGACAGGAGGCAGAGAAAGACAGGAGACAGAGAAAGACAGGCGAGGAACAATCCAGGCAGGAGGCAGAAAGACAGGAGACAGAGAAAGACAGGGAGAGGAACAATCCAGGCAGGAGGCAGAGAAAGACAGGAGACAGAGAAAGACAGGAGGAACAACCCAGACAGGAGACAGATAAAGACAGGAGAGGCACAACCCATACAGGAGACAGAGAAAGACAGGAGAGGAACAACCCAGATGGGAGACAGAGAAAGACAGGAGAGGAACAACCCAGACGGGAGACAGAGAAAGACAGGAGAGGAACAACCCAGACAAGAGGCAGAGAAAGACAGGAGAGGAACAACCCAGACAGGAGGCAGAGAAAAGACAGGAGAGGAACAACCCAGGCGGGAGGCAGAGAAAGACAGGAGTGGAACAACCCAGACGGGAGACAGAGAAAGACAGGAGAGGAACAACCCAGACAGGGGGCAGAGAAAGACAGGAGAGAGGAACAACCCAGACAGGGGGCAGAGAAAGATAGGAGAGGAACAACCCAGACAGGAGGCAGAGAAAGACTGGAGGAACAACCCAGACAGGAAGCAGAGAAAGACAGGAGAGGAACAACCCAGACTGGAGTAACAACCCAGACAGGAGGAACAACCCAGACAGGAGGAACAACCCAGACGGGAGGCAGAGAAAGACAGGATAGGACAACCCAGAGAGGAGGCAGAGAAAGACAGGAGGAACAACCCAGACAGGAGGCAGAGAAAGACAGGAGAGGAACAACCCAGACGGGAGACAGAGAAAGACAGGAGGAACAATCCAGGCAGGAGGCAGAGAAAGACAGGAGAGGAACAACCCAGACAGGAGGCAGAGAAAGAGGAGAGGAACAACCCAGACAGGAGGCAGAGAAAGACAGGAGACAGAGAAAGACAGAGGCGAGGAACAATCCAGGCAGGAGGCAGAGAAAGACAGGAGACAGAGAAAGACAGGAGAGGAACAATCCAGGCAGGAGGCAGAGAAAGACAGGAGACAGAGAAAGACAGAGAGGAACAATCCAGACAGGAGACAGATAAAGACAGGAGAGGCACAAACCCATACAGGAGACAGACAGAGACAGGAGACAGAGAAAGACAGGAGAGGAACAACCCAGATGGGAGACAGAGAAAGACAGGGAGAGGAACAACCCAGACGGGAGACAGAGAAAGACAGGAGAGGAACAACCCAGACAAGAGGCAGAGAAAGACAGGAGAGGAACAACCCAGACAGGAGGCAGAGAAAGACAGGAGAGAACAACCCAGACAGTAGGCAGAGAAAGACAGGAGAGGAACAACCCAGACAGGAGGCAGAGAAAGACAGGAGGTGAACAACCCAGACAGGAGGCAGAGAAAGACAGGAGAGGAACAATCCAGGCAGGAGGCAGAGAAAGACAGGAGACAGGGAAAGACAGGAGAGGAACAATCCAGGCAGGAGGCAGAGAAAGACAGGAGAGGAACAATCCAGGCAGGAGGCAGAGAAAGACAGGAGACAGAGAAAGACAGGAAAGAAACAATCCAGACAGGAGGCAGAGAAAAGACAGGAGAAGAACAACCCAGACAGGAGACAGAGAAAGACAGGAGACAGATCATAAAGACAGGAGAGGCACAACCCAGACAGGGAGACAGACAGAGACAGGAGACAGAGAAGACAGGGAGAGGAACAACCCAGACGGGAGACAGAGAGAAAGACAGGAGAGAACAACCCAGACGGGAGACAGAGAAAGACAGGAGAGGAACAACCCAGACAGGAGGCAGAGAAAACAGACAGGAGAGGAACAACCCAGACAGGAGGCAGAGAAAGGCGGGAGAGGAACAACCCAGACAGTAGGCAGAGAAAGACAGAGGAACAACCCAGACAGGAGGCAGAGAAGGACAGGAGGAACAACCCAGACAGGAGGCAGAGAAAGACTGGAGGAACAACCCAGACAGGGAGGCAGAGAAGGACAGGAGGAACAACCCAGACTGGAGGAACAACCCAGACAGGAGGAACAACCCAGACAGGAGGAACAACCCAGACGGGAGGCAGAGAAAGACAGGATAGGACAACCCAGACAGGGAGGTAGAGAAAGACAGGAGAGGAACAATCCAGG
>NW_025750435.1:15000-19210 GCF_021184085.1 Oncorhynchus gorbuscha | reverse complement strand
CTCTCTCTCTCTCTCTCTCTCTCTGTCTCTCTCTGTCTCTCTCTCTCTGTCTGTCTCTCTCTGTCTCTCTCTCTCTCTCTCTCTCTCTCTCTCTCTCTCTCTCGCTCTCTCTCTGTCTCTGTCTCTGTCTCTCTGTCTCTCTCTCTCTCTCTCTCTCTCTCTCTCTCTCTCTCTCTCTCTCTCTCTCTCTCTCTCTCTCTCTCTCTGCCTCTCTCTCTCTCTCTGTCTCTCTCTCTCTCTCTTTGTTTCTCTCTCTGTCTCTGTCTCTCTCTCTCTCTCTCTCTCTCTCTCTCTCTCCCTCTCTCTCTCTCTCTCTCTCTCCCTCTCTCCCTCTCTCTCCCCCTTTGTCTCTCTCTCTCTCTCTCTCTCTCTCTCTCTCTCTCTCTCTCTCTCTCTCTCTCTCTCTCTCTCTCTCTCCTCTCTCTGTCATGCAGGTGAAAGAGGACCCAAAAGCGACTTAACAGAAACAGAGTTTATTCAAGTCCAAACAGGGAATAACAGAAATCCTCTAGTCTGTAGAGGGGAATAACAGGAGAAGCGGCCACAGACTGCAGGTCGCTTCGGTAGGCGCAGGCCGTAGTTGACAGAGACACCTGCTCACACGCAGCATCTGATGAAGGCAAAAAACACGACAGGACAGGGCGATACACAATCACAGCAAAAACACGACAGGACAGGGCGATACACAATCACAGCACGGTGAATTCTAAACAAGGAACCGACAGGACAGGAACGGAACACAAAGGAATAAATAGGGACTCAATCAGGGAAAGGATCGGGAACAGGTGTGGGAAGACTAAATGATGATTAGGGAATAGGAACAGCTGGGAGCAGGAACGGAACGATAGAGAGAAGAGAGCGAGAGAGTGAGAGAGGAGGGGGAGAGAGAGGATAGAAAGAGGAAAGAACCTAATAAGACCAGCAGAGGGAAACGAATAGAATGGGGAGCACAGGGACAAGACATGATAATAATTGACAAACATGACTTTACCCCCCCACTCACCGAGCGCCTCCTGGCGCACTCGAGGAGGAATCCTGGAGGCAACGGAGGAAATCATCGATGAGTGAACGGTCCAGCACGTCCCGAGACGGAACCCAACTCCTCTCCTCAGGACCGTAACCCTCCCAATCCACTAAGTATTGGTGACCCCGTCCCCGAGAACGCATGTCCATGATCTTATGTACCTTGTAAATAGGTGCGCTCTCGACAAGGACGGGAGGGGGGGAGGGAAGACGAACGGGGGTGCGAAGAAAGGGCTTAACACAGGAGACATGGAAGACAGGATGGACGCGACGAAGATGTCGCGGAAGAAGCAGTCGCACAGCGACAGGATTGACGACCTGGGAGACACGGAACGGACCAATGAACCGCGGAGTCAACTTACGAGAAGCTGTCGTAAGAGGAAGGTTGCGAGTGGAAAGCCACACTCTCTGGCCGCAACAATACCTTGGACTCTTTATCCTGCGTTTATTGGCGGCTCTCACCGTCTGTGCCCTGTAACGGCAAAGTGCAGACCTCACCCTCCTCCAGGTGCGCTCACAACGTTGGACAAACGCTTGAGCGGAGGGAACGCTGGACTCGGCAAGCTGGGATGAGAACAGAGGAGGCTGGTAACCCAGACTACTCTGAAACGGAGATAACCCGGTAGCAGACGAAGGAAGCGAATTGTGAGCGTATTCTGCCCAGGGGAGCTGTTCTGCCCAAGACGCAGGGTTTCTGAAAGAAAGGCTGCGTGAGTATGCGACCAATCGTCTGATTGGCCCTCTCTGTTGACCGTTAGACTGGGGATGAAACCCGGAAGAGAGACTGACGGACGCACCAATCAAACGACAGAACTCCCTCCAAAACTGTGACGTGAATTGCGGGCCTCTGTCTGAAACGGCGTCTAACGGAAGGCCATGAATTCTGAATACATTCTCAATAATGATTTGTGCCGTCTCCTTAGCGGAAGGAAGTTTAGCGAGGGAATGAAATGTGCCGCCTTAGAGAACCTATCGACAACCGTAAGAATCACAGTCTTCCCCGCAGACAAAGGCAGACCGGTAATGAAGTCTAAGGCGATGTGAGACCATGGTCGAGAAGGAATGGGGAGCGGTCTGAGACGACCGGCAGGAGGAGAGTTACCCGACTTAGTCTGCGCGCAGTCCGAACAAGCAGCCACGAAACGGCGCGTGTCACGCTCCTGAGTCGGCCACCAAAAGCGCTGGCGAATAGACGCAAGAGTGCCTCGAACACCGGGATGACCAGCTAACTTGGCAGAGTGAGCCCACTGAAGAACAGCCAGACGAGTGGAAACAGGAGCGAAAAGGAGGTTACTAGGACAAGCGCGCGGCGACGCAGTGTGCGTGAGTGCTTGCTTAACCTGTCTTTCAATTCCCCAGACTGTTAACCCGACAACACGCCCATAAGGAAGAATCCCCTCGGGATCAGTAGAAGCCACAGAAGAACTAAACAGACGGGATAAGGCATCAGGCTTGGTGTTCTTGCTACCCGGACGGTAAGAAATCACAAACTCGAAACGAGCGAAAAACAACGCCCAACGAGCTTGACGGGCATTAAGTCGTTTGGCAGAACGGATGTACTCAAGGTTCTTATGGTCTGTCCAAACGACAAAAGAACAGTCGCCCCCTCCAACCACTGTCGCCATTCGCCTAGGGCTAAGCGGATGGCGAGCAGTTCACGGTTACCCACATCATAGTTGCGCTCAGATGGCGACAGGCGATGAGAAAAATAAGCGCAAGGATGAACCTTATCGTCAGACTGGAAGCGCTGGGATAGAATGGCTCCCACGCCTACCTCTGAAGCGTCAACCTCGACAATGAATTGTCTAGTGACGTCAGGAGTAACGAGGATAGGAGCGGACGTAAAACGTTCTTTTAGAAGATCAAAAGCTCCCTGGGCGGAACCGGACCACTTAAAACACGTCTTGACAGAAGTAAGAGCTGTGAGAGGGCAGCAACTTGACCGAAATTACGAATGAAACGCCGATAGAAATTAGCGAAACCTAAAAAGCGCTGCAACTCGACACGTGACCTTGGAACGGGCCAATCACTGACAGCTTGGACCTTAGCGGAATCCATCTGAATGCCTTCAGCGGAAATAACGGAACCGAGAAAAGTAACGGAGGAGACATGAAAAGAGCACTTCTCAGCCTTTACGTAGAGACAATTCTCTAAAAGGCGCTGTAGAACACGTCGAACGTGCTGAACATGAATCTCGAGTGACGGAGAAAAAATCAGGATATCGTCAAGATAGACAAAAACAAAGATGTTCAGCATGTCTCTCAGAACATCATTAACTAATGCCTGAAAAACAGCTGGCGCATTGGCGAGACCAAACGGCAGAACCCGGTACTCAAAATGCCTAACGGGTGTTAAACGCCGTTTTCCCACTCGTCCCCCTCTCTGATGCGCACGAGATGGTAAGCGTTACGAAGGTCCAACTTAGTAAAGCACCTGGCTCCCTGCAGAATCTCGAAGGCTGATGACATAAGGGAAGCGGATAACGATTCTTAACCGTTATGTCATTCAGCCCTCGATAATCACGCAGGGGGCGCAGAGTACCGTCCTTCTTCTTAACAAAAAGAACCCCGCCCCGGCCGGAGGGAAGAAGGCACTATGGTACCGGCGTCAAGAGACACAGACAAATAATCCTCGAGAGCCTTACGTTCGGGAGCCGACAGAGAGTATAGTCTACCCCGAGGAGGAGTGGTCCCCGGAAGGAGATCAATACTACAATCATACGACCGGTGAGGAGGAAGGGAGTTGGCTCGGGACCGACTGAAGACCGTGCGCAGATCATGATATTCCTCCGGCACTCCTGTCAAATCGCCAGGTTCCTCCTGAGAAGTAGGGACAGAAGAAACGGGAGGGATGGCAGACATTAAACACTTCACATGACAAGAAACGTTCCAGGATAGGATAGAATTACTAGACCAATTAATAGAAGGATTATGACATACTAGCCAGGGATGACCCAAAACAACAGGTGTAAACGGTGAACGAAAAATCAAAAAGAAATAGTCTCACTGTGGTTACCAGATACTGTGAGGGTTAAAGGTAGTGTCTCAAATCTGATACTGGGAAGATGACTACCATCTAAGGCGAACATGGGCGTAGGCTTCTCTAACTCTCTGAAAGGAATGTCATGTTTCCGAACCCATGCTTCGTCCATGAAACAACCCTCAGCCCCAGAGTCTATCAAGGCACT
>NW_025750435.1:2500-10000 GCF_021184085.1 Oncorhynchus gorbuscha | reverse complement strand
GGGTCCTTAGCTTAGTGATGAGATTTGAGGGTGCTATGGTGTTGAATGCTGAGCTGTAGTCAATGAACAGCATTCTCACATCGGTGTTCCTGTTGTACAGGGCAGTGTGGAGTGCAATTGAGATTGCATCATCTGTGGATCTGTTTGGGCGGTATGCAAATTGGAGTGGGTCTACAGTTTCTGGGATGATGTTGTTGATGTGAGCCATTACCAGGCTTTCAAAGCACTTCATGGCTACAGACGTGAGTGCTACGGGTCTGTAGTCATTTAGGTAGGTTACCTTTGTGTTCTTGGGCACAGGGACTATGGTGGTCTGCTTGATGCATGTTGGTATTACAGACTCAATCAGGGACATGTTGAAAATGTCAGTGAAGACAACTGCACATGCCCGGAGCACACGTCCTGGTAATCCGTCTGGCCCTGCAGACTTGTGTATGTTGACCTGTTTAAAGGTCTTACTCACGTCGGCTACGGAGAGCGTGATCACACAGTCGTCCGGAACAGATGATCCAGAGCCTCCAGCGACGGTCCCCAGTCCGGAGCCTCCAGCGACGGTCCCCAGTCCGGAGCCTCCAGCGACGGAGCCTCCAGCGACGGTCCCCAGTCCGGAGCCTCCAGCGACGGTCCCCAGTCCGGAGCCTCCAGCGACGGTCCCCAGTCCGGAGCCTCCAGCGACGGTCCCCAGTCCGGAGCCTCCAGCGAGGGTCCCCAGGCCGGAGCCTCCAGCGATGGTCCCCAGTCCGGAGCCTCCAGCGACGGTCCCCAGTCCGGAGCCTCCAGCGACGGTCCCCAGTCCGGAGCCTCCAGCGACGGTCCCCAGTCCGGAGCCTCCAGCGAGGGTCCCCAGTCCGGAGCCTCCAGCGACGGTCCCCAGTCCGGAGCCTCCAGCGACGGTCCCCAGTCCGGAGCCTCCAGCGACGGTCCCCAGTCCGGAGCCTCCAGCGACGGTCCCCAGTCCGGAGCATTTGGGGAAGGGGGGGGGATACTGTCACGCCCTGACCTTAGAGAACCTCGTTATTCTCTATGTTTGGTTAGGTCAGGGTGTGATTTGGGTGGGCATTCTATGTTCTCTATTTCTTTGTGCTTGGCCGAGTGTGGTTCCCAATCAGAGCTGTCTTTCATTACACTTAGGCACTTACACCTCTTTTGTAGAGGTTCACAATACAGATGCTTCTGTGTGTTCTGACTTTCTGTGTATCTAGGTTTGGAAAGGTTTTCTGCCTCCTACGTGGTTGTGTGTAGCTCTGCAATCTCCTACATTGTGTGTGTGTGTGTGTGTGTGTGTGTGGTGTGTGTGTGTGTGTGTGTGTGTGTGTGTGTGTGTGTGTGTGTGTGTGTGTGTGTGTGTGTGTGTGTGTGTGTGTGTGTGTGTGTGTGTGTGTGTGTGTGTGTGTGTGTGTGTGTGTGTGTGTCGCCATGGGTTTTGATGTGATTCACAGGGAGGGAAAAGGAGACTTTAATTAAAGAATGAGAACGTACTGAAGATACAGGAGAGATGAACTCTCCATCCATCCGTCTCTCCATCCCTCCATCTCTCCGTCCAACTCTCTCCAGTTCTCTATCCCTCCGTCTCTCCATCCAACTCCCTCCCTCCCTCCCTCCGTCTCTCCATCCAACTCTCTCCCTCCCTCCGTCTCTCCATCTCCATCTTTCTCTCTCTCCGTCTCTCCCTCCGTCTCTCTGTCCCTCCATCTCTCCCTCTGTCCCTCTGTCCCTCCGTCTCTCTCTCTCTCCCTCCGTCTCTCCGTCCCTCTCTCAGTCTCTCCCTCTGTCTCTCTGTCCCTCCCTCTCTCCCTCTGTCTCTCTGTCCCTCCCTCTCTCTCTCCCTCCGTCCCTCCGTCTCTCCGTCCCTCCCTCTCTCCGTCTCTCTGTTCCTCCGTCCCTCCCTCTCTCCGTCTCTCTGTTCCTCCGTCTCTCCGTCCCTCCCTCTCTCCCTCCGTCTCTCTGTTCCTCCCTCTCTCCGTCTCTCCATCCCTCCCTCCCTCCATCTCTCCGTCCCTCCCTCTCTCCCTCCGTCTCTCCGTCCCTCCCTCTCTCCCTCCGACTCTCCGTCCCTCCCTCGCTCCCTCCGTCTCTCCGTCCCTCCCTCTCTCCCTCCGTCTCTCCGTCCCTCCCTCTCTCCCTCCGTCTCTCCGTCCCTCCCTCTCTCCCTCCGTCTCTCCGTCCCTCCCTCTCTCCATCTCTCCGTCCTTCCCCCTCTCTGTCCCTCCCTCTCTCTCTCCGTCTCTCCGTTCCTCCCTCTCTCCGTCTCTCCATCCCTCCCTCCCTCCATCTCTCCATCCCTCCCTCTCTCCCTCCGTCTCTCCGTCCCTCCCTCTCTCCCTCCGTCTCTCCGTCCCTCCCTCTCTCCCTCCGTCTCTCCGTCCCTCCCTCTCTCCCCTCCGTCTCTCCGTCCTCCTCCTCTCTCCTCAGTCTCTCCGTCCCTCCTCTCTCCATCTCTCCGTCCCTCCCCTCTCCGTCCCTCCCTCTCTCCCTCCGTCTCTCCGTCTCTCCATCCCTCCCTCCCTCCGTCTCTCCGTCCCTCCCTCTCTCTCTCCATCCCTCCCTCTCTCCCTCCGTCTCTCCATCCCTCCCTCTCTCCCTCTCTCCCTCCGTCCCTCCGTCTCTCCATCCCTCCGTCCATCCCTCTCTCCCTCTGTCTCTCCGTCCCTCCGTCTCTCCATCCCTCCCCTCTCTCCCTCTCTCCCTCCATCCCTCCGTCTCTCCATCCCTCCCTCTCTCCCTCCGTCTCTCCATCCCTCCCTCTCTCCCTCTCTCCCTCCGTCTCTCCATCTCTCTGTCCCTCTCTCTCTCCCTCCCTCTCTCCCTCCGTCTCTCCGTCTCTCTGTCCCTCTCTCTCTCCCTCCCTCTCTCCCTCCGTCTCTCCGTCTCTGTCCCTCTCTCTCTCCCTCCCTCTCTCCCTCCGTCTCTCCATCCCTCCCTCTCTCCCTCCGTCTCTCCATCCCTCCCTCTCTCCCTCTCTCCCTCCGTCTCTCTGTCCCTCTCTCTCTCCCTCCCTCTCTCCCTCCGTCTCTCCGTCTCTCTGTCCCTCTCTCTCTCCCTCCGTCTCTCCGTCTCTCCATCCCTCCGTCTCTCCATCCCTCCCTCTCTCCCTCTCTCCCTCTCTCCCTCCGTCTCTCCGTCTCTCTCTCCCTCCGTCTCTCCATCTCTCCATTTAGCAGATGCTCTTATCCAGAGCGACTTACAGTTAGTGCATCCTTCTCCACCTTAACTCTTCTCTGGATGAGGTTGTTGTCTCAGTGCTGCGTATTTCAACTCACTTCCCTGGATGTCATATATCTGCTGGTTTATGTTAAACACGCACCTTGTGCTCTAAAGCCATTCTTATGATGGAAATAACTGTATATGATACAAATGTATTACAACGCTCCAAACGGCTTCTTTGTCTGTCCCCATAGGAGAACCCTTTTTGGATCCAGGTAGAACCCCCAGTGGAAACTGTTCTACATGGACCCCTAAAGGGTTCTACATGGACCCCTAAAGGGTTCTACATGGACCCCTAAAGGGTTCTACATGGACATTTACATTTAAGTCATTTAGCAGACGCTCTTATCCAGAGCGACTTACAAATTGGTGCATTCACCTTATGACATCCAGTGGAACAGCCACTTTACAATAGTGCATCTAAATTTATTAAGGGGGGGGTGAGAAGGATTACTTTATCCTATCCTAGGTATTCCTTAAAGAGGTGGGGTTTCAGGTGTCTCCGGAAGGTGGTGATTGACTCCGCTGTCCTGGCGTCGTGAGGGAGTTTGTTCCACCATTGGGGGGCCCGAGCAGGGAACAGTTTTGACTGGGCTGAGCGGGAACTGTACTTCCTCAGTGGTAGGGAGGCGAGCAGGCCAGAGGTGGATGAACGCAGTGCCCTTGTTTGGGTGTAGGGCCTGATCAGAGCCTGGAGGTACTGAGGTGCCGTTCCCCTCACAGCTCCGTAGGCAAGCTCCATGGTCTTGTAGCGGATGCGAGCTTCAACTGGAAGCCAGTGGAGAGAGCGGAGGAGCGGGGTGACATGAGAGAACTTGGGAAGGTTGAACACCAGACGGGCTGCGGCGTTCTGGATGAGTTGTAGGGGTTTAATGGCACAGGCAGGGAGCCCAGCGAACAGCGAGTTGCAGTAATCCAGACGGGAGATGACAAGTGCCTGGATTAGGACCTGCGCCGCTTCCTGTGTGAGGCAGGGTCGTACTCTGCGGATGTTGTAGAGCATGAACCTACAGGAACGGGCCACCGCCTTGATGTTAGTTGAGAACGACAGGGTGTTGTCCAGGATCACGCCAAGGTTCTTAGCGCTCTGGGAGGAGGACACAATGGAGTTGTCAACCGTGATGGCGAGATCATGGAACGGGCAGTCCTTCCCCGGGAGGAAGAGCAGCTCCGTCTTGCCGAGGTTCAGCTTGAGGTGGTGATCCGTCATCCACACTGATATGTCTGCCAGACATGCAGAGATGCGATTCGCCACCTGGTCATCAGAAGGGGGAAAGGAGAAGATTAATTGTGTGTCGTCTGCATAGCAATGATAGGAGAGACCATGTGAGGTTATGACAGAGCCAAGTGACTTGGTGTATAGCGAGAATAGGAGAGGGCCTAGAACAGAGCCCTGGGGGACACCAGTGGTGAGAGCGCGTGGTGAGGAGACAGATTCTCGCCACGCCACCTGGTAGGAGTGACCTGTCAGGTAGGACGCAATCCAAGCGTGGGCCGCGCCGGAGATGCCCAACTCGGAGAGGGTGGAGAGGAGGATCTGATGGTTCACAGTATCGAAGGCAGCCGATAGGTCTAGAAGGATGAGAGAAGAGGAGAGAGAGTTAGCTTTAACAGTGCGGAGCGCCTCCGTGATACAGAGAAGAGCAGTCTCAGTTGAATGACTAGTCTTGAAACCTGACTGATTTGGATCAAGAAGGTCATTCTGAGAGAGATAGCGGGAGAGCTGGCCAAGGACGGCACGTTCAAGAGTTTTGGAGAGAAAAGAAAGAAGGGATACTGGTCTGTAGTTGTTGACATCGGAGGGATCGAGTGTAGGTTTTTTCAGAAGGGGTGCAACTCTCGCTCTCTTGAAGATGGAAGGGACGTAGCCAGCGGTCAGGGATGAGTTGATGAGCAAGGTGAGGTAAGGGAGAAGGTCTCCGGAAATGGTCTGGAGAAGAGAGGAGGGGATAGGGTCAAGCGGGCAGGTTGTTGTGCGGCCAGCCGTCACAAGACGCGAGATTTCATCTGGAGAGAGAGGGGAGAAAGAGGTCAGAGCACAGGGTAGGGCAGTGTGAGCAGAACCAGCGGTGTCGTTTGACTTTCTTTTCAAAATGGTTGACGAAGTCATCTGCAAAGAGGGAGGAGGGGGGGGGAGGATTCAGGAGGGAGGAGAAGGTGGCAAAGAGCTTCCTAGGGTTAGAGGCAGATGCTTGGAATTTAGAGTGGTAGAAAGTGGCTTTAGCAGCAGAGACAGAGGAGGAAAATGTAGAGAGGAGGGAGTGAAAGGATGCCAGGTCCGCAGGGAGGCGAGTTTTCCTCCATTTCCGCTCAGCTGCCCGGAACCACTAAAGGGTTCTACATGGACCACTAAAGGGTTCTACATGAACCCCTAAAGGGTTCTACATGGACCCCTAAAATATTATATCAGGAACCAAAAGGGTTCTACAGGGGCTGTAGGTAGATATCTCTGTATTGACAGGGCTGTAGGTAGATATCTCTGTAATGACAGGGCTGTAGGTAGATATCTCTGTATTGACAGGGCTGTAGGTAGATATCTCTGTAATGACAGGGCTGTAGGTAGATATCTCTGTAATGACAGGGCTGTAGGTAGATATCTCTGTATTGACAGGGCTGTAGGTAGATATCTCTGTAATGACAGGGCTGTAGGTAGATATCTCTGTAATGACAGGGCTGTAGGTAGATATATCTGTATTGACAGGGCTGTAGGTAGATATCTCTGTAATGACAGGTCTGTAGGTAGATATCTCTGTAATGACAGGTCTGTAGGTAGATATCTCTGTAATGACAGGTCTGTAGGTAGATATCTCTGTATTGACAGGGTTGTAGGTAAATATCTCTGTAATGACAAGCCTGTAGTTGAGTTTAAATTGCTCCCTGAAATGTTTTGAAACCAGAGGCTGAGCGCGATCCTCTTTCTGCGTCATTATGTCTAAGTGTGTTCTGATGTCTGGGTCTGAGTCCCGAATGGCATCCTATTCCCCTGCATAGTGCTTTTTACTATTTACCAGAGCCCTATATCTCACAATAGGGAACAGGGTGCAATTTGGAACACAATAATTCTAGAAGCTGTGACTCAATGCCTTTGTGCAGCCCCGTGCAACGATGTGTGGTGGGTGGAAGTGTCAGCTGTGATATCTGGGAGAGAACATATGGGCCCGTTACAGAGCTGGTGTTTGGTGTCGAGTGAAGCAGTTTCAGGGATCTATTCAAGCAGATCCACTTCGGGCCAACATCTGCATAGCAGTTTCAGGGATCTATTCAAGCAGATCCACTTCGGGCCAACATCTGCATAGCAGTTTCAGGGATCTATTCAAGCAGATCCACTTCGGCCAACATCTGCATAGCGGTTTCAGGGATCTATTCAAGCAGATCCACTACGGCCAACATCTGCATAGCAGTTTTTTTGGTGGTGTCGGAGGTGGAGGACATTGGAGGACATAAAAAGGACATTGCCATTGGCTGCACAGAGTCGCATAAAGGGAAATTCCATGCAGCCTTGTTTACAAATTTGAACACTGGAAAGTGAGATGTAATCTACTCCTCCATTAGGATGATAGATGATAGATGTAATCTACTCCTCCATTAGGATGATAGATGTAATCTACTCTTCCATTAGGATGATAGATGTAATCTACTCCTCCATTAGGATGATAGATGTAATCTACTCCTCCAATAGGATGATAGATGATAGATGTAATCTACAGGATCCTACAGGATGATAGATGTAATCTACTCATCCATTAGGATGATAGATATAATCTACTCCTCCAATAGGATGATATATGATAGATGTAATCTACAGGATCCTACAGGATGATAGATGTAATCTACACCTCCATTAGGATGATAGATGTAATCTACTCCTCCATTAGGATGATAGATGTAATCTACTCCTCCGATAGGATGATAGATGTAATCTACTCCTCCAATAGGATGATAGATGATAGATGTAATCTACAGGATCCTACAGGATGATAGATGTAATCTACTCCTCCGTTAGGATGATAGATGTAATCTACTCCTCCATTAGGATGATAGATGTAATCTACAGGATGCTAGATGTAATCTACACCTCCATTAGGATGATAGATGTAATCTACTCCTCCATTAGGATGATAGATGTAATCTACTCCTCCATTAGGATGATAGATGTAATCTACTCCTCCGTTAGGATGATAGATGTAATCTACTCCTCCATTAGGATGATAGATGTAATCTATTCCTCCATTAGGATGATAGATGTAATCTATTCCTCCATTAGGATGATAGATGTAATCTATTCCATTAGGATGA
>NW_025750434.1:0-19216 GCF_021184085.1 Oncorhynchus gorbuscha | reverse complement strand
ATACAGGGGGTACTGAGTCAATGTGGAGGCTATATACAGGGGTACCGGTACAGAGTCAATGTGGAGGCTATATACAGGGGGTACAGCATAAATGTGGACGCTATATACAGGGTGTTACGGTACAGAGTCAATGTGGAGGCTATATACACAGAGGGTACCGGTACAGAGTCAATGTGGAGGCTATATACAGGAGTACAGAGTCAATGTGAAGGCTATATACAGGGTGTTACTGTACAGAGTCAATGTGGAGGCTATATACAGAGGGTACCGGTACAGAGTCAATGTGGAGGCTAAATACAGGGGTACAGAGTCAATGTGGAGGCTATATACAGGGAGTACAGAGTCAATGTGGAGGCTATATACAGGGAGTACAGAGTCAATGTGGAGGCTATATACAGGGAGTACAGAGTCAATGTGGAGGCTATATACAGGAGTACAGCATAAATGTGGAGGCTATATACAGGGTGTTACGGTACAGAGTCAATGTGGAGGCTATATACAGGGGGTACCGGTGCAGAGTCAATGTGGAGGCTATATACAGGGAGTACAGAGTCAATGTGGAGGCTATATACAGGAGTACAGAGTCAATGTGGAGGCTATATACAGGGTGTTACTGTACAGAGTCAATGTGGAGGCTATATACAGAGGGTACCGGTACAGAGTCAATGTGGAGGCTATATACAGGGAGTACAGAGTCAATGTGGAGGCTATATACAGGGTGTTACGGTACAGAGTCAATGTGGAGGCTATATACAGAGGGTACCGGTACAGAGTCAATGTGGAGGCTATATACAGGGTGTTACGGTACAGAGTCAATGTGGAGGCTATATACAGGGTGTTACGGTACAGAGTCAATGTGGAGTCTATATACAGAGGGTACAGCGTCAATGTGGAGGCTATATACAGGAGTACAGAGTCAATGTGGAGCTATATACAGGAGTACAAGTCAATGTGGAGGCTATACAGGAGTACAGGGAGCTGCCGGTGTGCAGAGCTCAATGTGGAGGCTATATACAGGAGTACAGATCAATGTGGAGGCTATATACAGGGAGTACAGAGTCAATGTGGAGGCTATGTGCAGGGGTACCGGTGCAGAGTCAATGTGGGAGGCTAAAACAGAGGGTACCGGTACAGAGTCAATGTGGAGGCTATATACAGGGTGTTTGCGGTGCAGAGTCAATGTGGAGAGCTATATACAGAGGGTACCGGTACAGAGTCAATGTGGAGGCTATATACAGGAGTACAGAGTCAATGTGGAGCTTACATACAGGGTACGGCACAGAGCCTCAACGTGGAGGCTATATACAGGGAGTACAGAGTCACCGGAGGCTTACATACAGGGTGTTACGGTACAGAGTCAATGTGGAGGCTTATATACAGAGGGTACCGGTACAGAGTCACCGTGGAGGCTATATACAGGGAGTACAGAGATCAATGTGGAGGCTATATACAGGGTGTTACGGCACAGAGTCAATGTGGAGGCTATATACAGAGGGTAGCTACGTCAATGTGGGAGGCTATATCAAATCAAATCAAATCAAATTTATTTATATAGCCCTTCGACATCAGCTGATATCTCAAAGTGCTGTACAGAAACCCAGCCTAAAAACCCCAAACAGCAAACAATGCAGGTGTAAAAGCACGGTGGCTAGGAAAACTCCCCCTAGAAAGGCCAAAAACCTAGGAAGAAACCTAGAGAGGAACCGGGCTATGTGGGGTGGCCAGTCCTCTGGCTGTGCAGAGATTATAACAGAACATGACCAAGATGTTCAAATGTTCATAAATGACCAGCATGGTCAAATAATAAGGCAGAACAGTTGAAACTGAGCAGCAGCACAGTCAGGTGGACTGGGGACAGCAAGGAGCCATCATGTCAGGTAGTCCTGGGGCACGGTCCTAGGGCTCAGGTCCTCCGAGAGAGAAAGAAAGAGAGAATTAGAGAGAGCATATGTGGGGTGGCCAGTCCTCTCTGGCTGTGCCGGGTGGAGATTATAACAGAACGGGCAAGATGTTCAAATGTTCATAAATGACCAGCATGGTTGAATAATAGTAAGCAGAACAGTTGAAACTGAGCAGGAGCATGGCCAGGTGGACTGGGGACAGCAAGGAGTCCTCATGTCAGGTAGTCCTGGGACATGGTCCTAGGGCCCAGGCCAGTTGAAACTGAGCAGCAGCATGGCCAGGTGGACTGGGGACAGCAAGGACACATGTCAGGTAGTCCTAAAAGTGGCATGGTTCTAGGGCCTAGGTCCTCCGAGAGAGAAAAGAAAGAGAGAAGGAGAGAATTAGAGAACGCACACTTAGATTTACACAGGACACCGAATAGGACAGAGAAGTACTCCAGATAAACAAACTGACCCTAGCCCTCGACACACATAAACTAGTAGCATAAATACTGGAGGCTGAGACAGGAGGGGTCAGGGAGACACTGTGGCCCCATCCGAGGACACCCCGGACAGGGCCAACAGGAAGGATATAACCCCACCCACTTGCCAAAGCACAGCCCCCACACCACTAGAGGGAAATCTTCAACCACCAACTTACCATCCTGAGACAAGGCCGAGCATAGCCCACAAAGATCTCCTCGACACGGTACAACCCAAGGGGGGAAACCCAGACAGGCCGACCACAACAGTGAATCAACCCAATGCTTTGTAGGTTAGCAGTAAAACCTTGAAATCAGCCTCTCCTTGCTTTGATAGAAGCCAGTGTAGAGAGAGGCTAGCACTGGAGTAATATGATCAAATTTTTTGGTTCTAGTCAGGATTCTAGCAGTCAGATTTAGCACTAACTGAAGTTTATTTAGTGCTTTATCTCGGGTAGCCGGAAAATAGAGCATTGCAGTAGTCTAACCTAGAAGTGACAAAAGCATGATTAATTTTCCTGCATCATTTTTTGGACAGAAAGTTTCTGATTTTGCAATGTTACGTAGATGGAAAAAAAGCTGTCCTCGAAATGGTCTTGATATGTTCTTCAAAAAGAGAGATCAGGGTCCAGAGTAACGCCGAGGTCCTTCACAGTTTTATTTGAGACGACTGTACAACCATTAAGATTAATTGTCAGATTCAACAGAAGATCTCTTTGTTTCTGGGACCTAGAACAAGCATCTCTGTTTTGTCCGAGTTTAATAGTAGAGTTTGCAGCCATCCACTTCCTTATGTCTGAAACACATGTGCTTCTAGCGAAAGCAATTTTGGTGCTTCACCATGTTTCATTGAAATGTACAGCTGTGTGTCATCCGCATAGCAGTGAAAGTTTACATTATGTTTTGAATAACATCCCAAGAGGTAAAATATATAGTGAAAACAATAGTGGTCCTAAAACAGAACCTGAGGAACACCGAAATGTACAGTTGATTTGTCAGAGGACAAACCATTCACAGAGACAAACTGATATCTTTCCGACAGATAGGACCTAAACCAGGCCAGAACATGTCCGTGTAGACCAATTTGGGTTTCAATCTCTCCAAAAGAATGTGGTGATCGATGGTATCAAAAGCAGCACTAAGGTCACAGCACGAGGACAGATGCAGAGCCTCCTGTCCGATGCCATCAAAATGTCATTTACCACCTTCTACAAGTGCCGTCTCAGTGCTATGATGGGGTCTAAAACCAGACTGAAGCATTTCGTATACATTGTTTGCAGGAGTACAGAGTCAATGTGGAGGCTATATACAGGAGTGCAGAGTCAATGTGATAATATATACAGGGTACAGAGTCAATGTGGAGGCTATATTAGCAGGGGGGCACAGAGTCAATGTGGAGGCTGCTGCAGGGTGTTACTGTGCAGAGTCAATGTGGAGGCTATATTACAGAATTTGCAATCTGCACAGAGTCAATGTGGAGCTAAATACAGGGGTACAGAGTCAATGTGGAGGCTATATACAGGATAATAAGAGTCAATGTGGAGGCTTATATACAGGCGGTTACGGCACAGAGTCAATGGAGGCTGAGGCGCCAGAGGCACAGCCACACTGTGGAGGCTACATACAGGAGTACAGAGTCACCGTGGAGGCCATATACAGGAGCACGAGTCACCGTGGAGGCTATATACAGAGGGTACTGGTACAGGTCATGTGAGAGCTATACAGGGTTTACTGAGTCAATGTGGAGGCTATATACAGGGTGTTACAGTACAGTGTCAATGTGGAGACAATATACAGGGGTACCGGTACAGAGTCAATGTGGAGGCTATATACAGGGGTACCGGTACAGAGTCAAATGATGGAGAGCTATATACAGGGGGCACCGGTACAGAGTCAATGTGGAGGCTATATACAAGGGGTACCGGTACAGAGTCAATGTGGAGGCTATATACAGGTGTACCGGTACAGAGTCAATGTGGAGGCTATATACAGAGTGTCCAGAGTCAATGTGGAGGCTATATACAGGGGTACAGGTACAGAGTCAATGTGGAGGCTATATACAGGGGTACCGGTACAGAGTCAATGTGGAGGCTATATACAGGGTACCGGTACAGAGTCAATGTGGAGGCTATATACAGGGTGTCCAGAGTCAATGTGGAGGCTATATACAGGGGTACCGGTACAGAGTAAATGTTGAGGCTATATACAGGGGTACCAGTACAGAGTCAATGTGGAGGCTATATACAGGGGTACTGAGTCAATGTGGATGCTATATACAGGGGCTACCGGTAAAGAGTCAACGTGGAGTCTATATACAGGGGACCGGTACAGAGTCAATGTGGAGGCTATATACAGGGTGTACCGGTACAGAGTCAATGTGGAAGCTATATACAGGGGCAGGTACAGAGTCGATGTGGAGGCTATATACAGGGGGCACCGGTACAGAGTCAATGTGGAGGCTATATACAGGGTGTTACAGTACAGTGTCAATGTGGAGACAATATACAGGGGTACCGGTACAGAGTCAATGTGGAGGCTATATACAGGGGGGTACCGGTACAGAGTCAATGTGGAGGCTATATACAGGGGTACCGGTACAGAGTCAATGTGGAGGCTATATACAGGGGTACCGGTACAGAGTCAATGTGGAGGCTATATACAGGGGGGGTACGGCTCAATGTGGAGGCTATATACAGGGTGTCCAGAGTCAATGTGGAGGCTATATACAGGGGTACCGGTACAGAGTAAATCTTGAGGCTATATACAGGGGTACCAGTACAGAGTCAATGTGGAGGCTATATACAGGGGGTACTGAGTCAATGTGGAGGCTATATACAGGGGTACCGGTACAGAGTCAATGTGGAGGCTATATACAGGGGGTACAGCATAAATGTGGACGCTATATACAGGGTGTTACGGTACAGAGTCAATGTGGAGGCTATATACACAGAGGTACCGGTACAGAGTCAATGTGGAGGCTATATACAGGGGAGTACAGAGTCAATGTGAAGGCTATATACAGGGTGTTACTGTACAGAGTCAATGTGGAGGCTATATACAGAGGGTACCGGTACAGAGTCAATGTGGAGGCTAAATACAGGGGTACAGAGTCAATGTGGAGGCTATATACAGGAGTACAGAGTCAATGTGGAGGCTATATACAGGGAGTACAGAGTCAATGTGGAGGCTATATACAGGAGTACAGAGTCTATATATACAGGGAGTACAGAGTCAATGTGGAGGCTATATACAGGAGTACAGCATAAATGTGGAGGCTATATACAGGGTGTTACGGTACAGAATCAATGTGGAGGCTATATACAGGGGTACCGGTGCAGAGTCAATGTGGAGGCTATATACAGGGAGTACAGAGTCAATGTGGAGGCTATATACAGGAGTACAGAGTCAATGTGGAGGCTATATACAGGGTGTTACTGTACAGAGTCAATGTGGAGGCTATATACAGAGGGTACCGGTACAGAGTCAATGTGGAGGCTATATACAGGGGAGTACAGAGTCAATGTGGAGGCTATATACAGGGTGTTACGGTACAGAGTCAATGTGGAGGCTATATACAGAGGGTACCGGTACAGAGTCAATGTGGAGGCTATATACAGGGTGTTACGGTACAGAGTCAATGTGGAGGCTATATACAGGGTGTTACGGTACAGAGTCAATGTGGAGTCTATATACAGAGGTACAGCGTCAATGTGGAGGCTATATACAGGGAGTACAGAGTCAATGTGGAGGCTATATACAGGGAGTACAGAGTCAATGTGGAGGCTATATACAGGGATGTCAATGGGAGGCTATATACAGGGGGTACCGGTGCAGAGTCAATGTGGAGGCTATATACAGGGAGTACAGAGTCAATGTGGAGGCTATATACAGGGAGTACAGAGTCAATGTGGAGGCTATGTACAGGGGTACTGGTGCAGAGTCAATGTGGAGGCTAAATACACAGAGGGTACCGGTACAGAGTCAATGTGGAGGCTATATACAGGGTGTTACGGTACAGAGTCAATGTGGAGGCTATATACAGAGGGGTACCGGTACAGAGTCAATGTGGAGGCTATATACAGGAGTACAGAGTCAATGTGGAGGCTATATACAGGGGGTACCGGTACAGAGTCAATGTGGAGGCTATATACAGGGAGTACAGAGTCAATGTGGAGGCTATATACAGGGTGTTACGGTACAGAGTCAATGTGGAGGCTATACAGAGGGTACCGGTACAGAGTCAATGTGGAGGCTATATACAGGAGTACAGAGTCAATGTGGAGGCTATATACAGGGTGTTACGGTACAGAGTCAATGTGGAGGCTATATACAGAGGGTACAGCGTCAATGTGGAGGCTATATCAAATCAAATCAAATCAAATCAAATTTATTTATATAGCCCTTCGTACATCAACTGATATCTCAAGTGCTGTACCAGAAACCCAGCCTAAAAACCCCAAACAGCAAACAATGCAGGTGTAAAAGCACGGTGGCTAGGAAAAACTCCCTAGAAAGGCCAAAACCTAGGAAGAAACCTGAGAGGAACCGGGCTATGTGGGGTGGCCCAGTCCCTCTTCTGGCTGTGCCGGGTAGAGATTATAACAGAACATGACCAAGATGTTCAAATGTTCATAAATGACCAGCATGGTCAAATAATAATAAGGCAGAACAGTTGAAACTGGAGCAGCAGCACAGTCAGGTGGACTGGGGACAGCAAGGAGCCATCATGTCAGGTAGTCCTGGGGCACGGTCCTAGGGCTCAGGTCCCCTCCGAGAGAGAGAAAGAAAAGAGAGAATTAGAGCATATGTGGGGTGGCCAGTCCTCTTCTGGCTGTGCCGGGTGGAGATTATAACAGAACGTGGCCAAGATGTTCAAATGTTCATAAATGACCAGCATGGTTGAATAATAGTAAGGCAGAACAGTTGAAACTGGAGCAGGAGCATGGCCAGGTGGACTGGGGACAGCAAGGAGTCCTCATGTCAGGTAGTCCTGGGACATGGTCCTAGGGCCCAGGCCAGTTGAAACTGGGCAGCAGCATGGCCAGGTGGACTGGGGACAGCAAGAGTCATCATGTCAGGTAGTCCTGGGGCATGGTTCTAGGGCTCAGGTCCTCCGAGAGAGAGAAAGAAAGAGAGAAGGAGGAATTAGAAGCACTTAGATTTACACAGGACACCGAATAGGACAGGAGAAGTACTCCAGATAAACAAACTGACCCTAGCCCCCGACACATAAACTACTGCAGCATAAATACTGGAGGCTGAGACAGGAGGTCAGGAGACACTGTGGCCCCATCCGAGGACACCCCGGACAGGGGCCAAACAGGAAGGATATAACCCCACCCACTTTGCCCAAGCACAGCCCCACACCACTAGAGGGAAATCTTCAACCACCAACTTACCATCCTGAGACAAAGGCAGTATAGCCCACAAAGATCTCCGACACGGTACAACCCAAGGGGGGAAACCCAGACAGGCCGACCACAACAGTGAATCAACCCAATGCTTTGTAGGTTAGCAGTAAAACCTTGAAATCAGCCCTTGCTTTGACAGGAAGCCAGTGTAGAGGCTAGCACTGGAGTAATATGATCAAATTTTTGGTTCTAGTCAGGATTCTAGCAGCCGTATTTAGCACTAACTGAAGTTTATTTAGTGCTTTATCCGGGTAGCCGGAAAATAGACATTGCAGTAGTCTAACCTAGAAGTGACAAAAGCATGGATTAATTTTTCTGCATCATTTTTGGACAGAAAGTTTCTGATTTTTGCAAAATGTTACGTAGATGGAAAAAAGCTGTCCTCGAAATGGTCTTGATATGTTCTTCCAAGAGAGATCAGGGTCCAGAGTAACGCCGAGGTCCTTCACAGTTTTATTTTGAGACGACTGTACAACCATTAAGATTAATTGTCAGATTCAACAGAAGATCTCTTTGTTTCTTGGGACCTAGAACAAGCATCTCTGTTTTGTCGGAGTTTAATAGTAGAGTTTGCAGCCATCCACTTCCTTATGTCTGAAAAACACATGCTTCTAGCGAGGGCAATTTTGGTGCTTCACCATGTTTCATTGGGAAATGTACAGCTGTGTGTCATCCGCATAGCAGTGGCTTTTACATTATGTTTTTCGAATAACATCCCCAAGAGGTAAAATATATAGTGAAAAAACAATAGTGGTCCTAAAAACAGAACCTGAGGAACACCGAAATGTACAGTTGATTTGTCAGAGGACAAACCATTCACAGAGACAAACTGATATCTTTCCGACAGATAAAGACCTAAACCAGGCCAGAACATGTCCGTGTGTAGACCAATTTGGGTTTCCACCTCTCTCAAAAGAAATGTGGTGATCGATGGTATCAAAAGCAGCACTAAGGTCTAGGAGCACGAGGACAGATGCAGAGCCTCGATCCGATGCCATCAAAATGTCATTTACCACCTTCACAAGTGCCGTCTCAGTGCTATGATGGGGTCTAAAACCAGACTGAAGCATTCGTATACATTGTTTGCAGGAGTACAGAGTCAATGTGGAGGCTATATACAGGAGTACAGAGTCAGTAATGGAGGCTATATACAGGGGTACAGAGTCAATGTGGAGGCTATATACAGGGGGTACAGAGTCAATGTGGAGGCTATATACAGGGTGTTACTGTACAGAGTCAATGTGGAGGCTATATACAGAGGGCACCGGTACAGAGGTCAATGTGGAGGCTAAACACAGGGGGCACAGAGTCAATGTGGAAGCCATATACAGGAGTACAGAGTCAATGTGGAGGCTGGGTGTTACGGCACAGAGCTCAATGTGGAGGCTATATTACAGAGGGCACAGCGTCAATGTGGATACTATATACAGAGTACAGAGTCAATGTGGGAGCTATATACAGGGAGTACAGAGTCAATGTGGAGGCTATATACAGGGTACAGAGTCAATGTGGAGGCTATATACAGGAGTACAGAGTCAATGTGGAGGCTATATACAGGAGTACAGAGTCAATGTGGAGGCTATATACAGGGAGTACAGAGTCAATGTGGAGGCTATATACAGGGAGTACAGAGTCAATGTGGAGGCTATATACAGGAGTACAGCATAAATGTGGAGGCTATATACAGGGTGTTACGGTACAGAGTCAATGTGGAGGCTATATACAGGGTGTTACTGTACAGAGTCAATGTGGAGGCTATATACAGAGGGTACCGTACAGAGTCAATGTGGAGGCTATATACAGGAGTACAGAGTCAATGTGCAGGCTATATACAGGGGTACAGAGTCAATGTGGAGGCTATATACAGGGAGTACAGAGTCAATGTGGAGGCTATATACAGGAGTACAGCATAAATGTGGACGCTATATACAGGGTGTTACGGTACAGAGTCAATGTGGAGGCTATATACACAGAGGGCACCGGTACAGAGTCAATGTGGAGGCTATATACAGGGAGTACAGAGTCAATGTGAAGGCTATATACAGGGTGTTACTGTACAGATCAATGTGGAGGCTATATACAGAGGTACTGGTACAGAGTCAATGTGGAGGCTAAATACAGGGGTACAGAGTCAATGTGGAGGCTATATACAGGGTGTTACTGTACAGAGTCAATGTGGAGGCTATATACAGAGGGTACCAAATTACAGAGTCAATGTGGAGGCTATATACAGGAGTACAGAGTCAATGTGGAGGCTATATACAGGGTGTTACGGTACAGAGTCAATGTGGAGGCTATATACAGAGGGCACCGGTACAGAGTCAATGTGGAGGCTATATACAGGGTGTTATGGTACAGAGTCAATGTGGAGGCTATATACAGGGTGTTCGGTACAGAGTCAATGTGGAGGCTATATACAGAGGGTACAGCGTCAATGTGGAGCTATATACAGGAGCACAGAGTCAATGTGGAGGCTATATACAGGAGCACAGAGTCAATGTGGAGGCTATATACAGGAGTACAGAGTCAATGTGGATATTATATACAGGGGAGTACAGAGTCAATGTGGAGGCTATATACAGGGAGTACAGAGTCAATGTGGAGGCTATAACAGGGAGTACAGAGTCAATGTGGAGGCTATATACAGGGAGTACAGCGTCAATGTGGAGGCTATATACAGGGGTACCGGTGCAGAGTCAATGTGGAGGCTATATACAGGAGTACAGAGTCAATGTGGAGGCTATATGCAGGGTGTTACGGTACAGAGTCAATGTGGAGGCTATATACAGGGGTACCGGTGCAGAGTCAATGTGGAGGCTATATACAGGGGTGTTACGGTACAGAGTCAATGTGGAGGCTATATGCAGGGGTACTGGTACAGAGTCAATGTGGAGGCTATATACAGGGTGTTACGGTACAGAGTCAATGTGGAGGCTATATACAGGGGCACTGGTACAGAGTCAATGTGGAGGCTATAAACAGGGTGTTACGGTACAGAGTCAATGTGGAGAGGCTATACAGAGGGCACCGGTACAGAGTCAATGTGGAGCTATATACAGGGGTACCGGTACAGAGTCAATGTGGAGGCTATATACAGGGGGGTACCGGTACAGAGTCAATGTGGAGGCTATACAGGCACCGGCAAGAGTCACTGTGGAGGTGGCTATATACAGGGTGTCCAGAGTCAATGTGGAGGCTATATACAGGGGGTACCGGTACAGAGTAAATCTTGAGGCTATATACAGGGGTACCAGTACAGAGTCAATGTGGAGGCTATATACAGGGGTACTGAGTCAATGTGGAGGCTATATACAGGGGTACCGGTACAGAGTCAATGTGGAGGCTATATACAGGGGGTACAGCATAAATGTGGACGCTATATACAGGGTGTTCGGTACAGAGTCAATGTGGAGGCTATATACACAGAGGGTACCGGTACAGAGTCAATGTGGAGGCTATATACAGGAGTACAGAGTCAATGTGAAGGCTATATACAGGGTGTTACTGTACAGAGTCAATGTGGAGGCTATATACAGAGGTACCGGTACAGAGTCAATGTGGAGGCTAAATACAGGGGTACAGAGTCAATGTGGAGGCTATATACAGGAGTACAGAGTCAATGTGGAGGCTATATACAGGGAGTACAGAGTCAATGTGGAGGCTATATACAGGGGTACAGAGTCAATGTGGAGGCTATATACAGGAGTACAGAGTCAATGTGGAGGCTATATACAGGAGTACAGCATAAATGTGGAGGCTATATACAGGGTGTTACGGTACAGAGTCAATGTGGAGGCTATATACAGGGTACCGGTGCAGAGTCAATGTGGAGGCTATATACAGGAGTACAGAGTCAATGTGGAGGCTATATACAGGGAGTACAGAGTCAATGTGGAGGCTATATACAGGGTGTTACTGTACAGAGTCAATGTGGAGGCTATATACAGAGGGCACCGGTACAGAGTCAATGTGGAGGCTATATACAGGGAGTACAGAGTCAATGTGGAGGCTATATACAGGGTGTTACGGTACAGAGTCAATGTGGAGGCTATATACAGAGGCTACCGGTACAGAGTCAATGTGGAGGCTATATACAGGGTGTTACGGTACAGAGTCAATGTGGAGGCTATATACAGGGTGTTACGGTACAGAGTCAATGTGGAGTCTATATACAGAGGTACAGCGTCAATGTGGAGGCTATATACAGGGAGCAGAGTCAATGTGGAGGCTACAGGGAGTACAGAGTCAATGTGGAGGCTATATACAGGAGTACAGAGTCAATGTGGAGGCTATATACAGGGGTACCGGTGCAGAGTCAATGTGGAGGCTATATACAGGGAGTACAGAGTCAATGTGGAGGCTATATACAGGGAGTACAGAGTCAATGGGAGGCTATGTACAGGGGGTACCGGTGCAGAGTCAATGTGGAGGCTAAATACACAGAGGTACCGGTACAGAGTCAATGTGGAGGCTATATACAGGGTGTTACGGTACAGAGTCAATGTGGAGGCTATATACAGAGGGTACCGGTACAGAGTCAATGTGGAGGCTATATACAGGGAGTACAGAGTCAATGTGGAGGCTATATACAGAAGTACGGTACAGAGTCAATGTGGAGGCTATATACAGGAGTACAGAGTCAATGTGGAGGCTATATACAGGGTGTTACGGTACAGAGTCATGTGGAGGCTATATACAGAGGGTACCGGTACAGAGTCAATGTGGAGGCTATATATACAGGGAGTACAGAGTCAATGTGGAGGCTATATACAGGGTGTTACGGTACAGAGTCAATGTGGAGGCTATATACAGAGGGTACAGCGTCAATGTGGAGGCTATATCAAATCAAATCAAATCAAATCAAATTTATTTATATAGCCCTTCGTACATCAGCTGATATCTCAAAGTGCTGTACGAAACCCAGCCTAAAACCCCAAACAGCAAACAATGCAGGTGTAAAAGCACGGTGGCTAGGAAAAACTCCTAGAAAGGCCAAAACCTAGGAAGAAACCCCTAGAGAGGAACCGGGCTATGTGGGGTGGCCAGTCCTCTTCTGGCTGTGCGGGTAGAGATTATAACAGAACATGACCAAGATGTTCAAATGTTCATAAATGACCAGCATGGTCAAATAATAAGGCAGAACAGTTGAAACTGGAGCAGCAGCACAGTCAGGTGGACTGGGGACAGCAAGGAGCCATCATGTCAGGTAGTCCTGGGGCACGGTCCTAGGGCTCAGGTCCTCCGAGAGAGAGAAAGAAAGAGAGAATTAGAGAGCATATGTGGGGTGGCCAGTCCTCTTCTGGCTGTGCCGGTGGAGATTATAACAGAACGTGGCCAAGATGTTCAAATGTTCATAAATGACCAGCATGGTTGAATAATAGTAAGGCAGAACAGTTGAAACTGGAGCAGGAGCATGGCCAGGTGGACTGGGGACAGCAAGGAGTCCTCATGTCAGGTAGTCCTGGGACATGGTCCTAGGGCCCAGGCCAGTTGAAACTGGAGCAGCAGCATGGCCAGGTGGACTGGGGACAGCAAGGAGTCATCATGTCAGGTAGTCCTGGGGCATGGTTCTAGGGCTCAGGTCCTCCGAGAGAGAGAGTTGTCAGTTGGTAGAGCATGGCGCTTGTAACGCCAGGGTAGTGGGTTCGATCCCCGGGACCACCCATACATAGAATGTATGCACACATGACTGTAAGTCGCTTTGGATAAAAGCGTCTGCTAAATGGCATATTTATTTTTTATATTTTATATTTTAGAAAGAAAGAGAGAAGGAGAGAATTAGAGAACGCACACTTAGATTTACACAGGACACCGAATAGGACAGGAGAAGTACTCCAGATAAACAAACTGACCCTAGCCCCCCGACACATAAACTACTGCAGCATAAATACTGGAGGCTGAGACAGGAGGGGTCAGGAGACACTGTGGCCCCATCCGAGGACACCCCCGGACAGGGCCAAACAGGAAGGATATAACCCCACCCACTTTGCCAAAGCACAGCCCCCACACCACTAGAGAAATCTTCAACCACCAACTTACCATCCTGAGACAAGGCCGAGTATAGCCCACAAAGATCTCCGACACGGTACAACCCAAGGGGGAAACCCAGACAGGCCGACCACAACAGTGAATCAACCCAATGCTTTGTAGGTTAGCAGTAAAACCTTGAAATCAGCCCTTGCTTTGACAGGAAGCCAGTGTAGAGAGGCTAGCACTGGAGTAATATGATCAAATTTTTGGTTCTAGTCAGGATTCTAGCAGCCGTATTTAGCACTAACTGAAGTTTATTTAGTGCTTTATCCGGGTAGCCGGAAAATAGAGCATTGCAGTAGTCTAACCTAGAAGTGACAAAAGCATGGATTAATTTTTTCTGCATCATTTTGGACAGAAAGTTTCTGATTTTGCAATGTTACGTAGATGGAAAAAAGCTGTCCTCGAAATGGTCTTGATATGTTCTTCAAAAGAGAGATCAGGGTCAGAGTAACGCCGAGGTCCTTCACAGTTTTATTTGAGACGACTGTACAACCATTAAGATTAATTGTCAGATTCAACAGAAGATCTCTTTGTTTCTTGGGACCTAGAACAAGCATCTCTGTTTTGTCGAGTTTAATAGTAGAAAGTTTGCAGCCATCCACTTCCTTATGTCTGAAACACATGCTTCTAGCGAGGCAATTTTGGTGCTTCACCATGTTTCATTGAAATGTACAGCTGTGTGTCATCCGCATAGCAGTGAAAGTTTACATTATGTTTTCGAATAACATCCCCAAGAGGTAAAATATATAGTGAAAACAATAGTGGTCCTAAACAGAACCTTGAGGAACACCGAAATGTACAGTTGATTTGTCAGAGGACAAACCATTCACAGAGACAAACTGATATCTTTCCGACAGATAAGACCTAAACCAGGCCAGAACATGTCCGTGTAGACCAATTTGGGTTTCCAATCTCTCCAAAAGAATGTGGTGATCGATGGTATCAAAAGCAGCACTAAGGTCTAGGAGCACGAGGACAGATGCAGAGCCTCGGTCGATGCCATCAAAATGTCATTTACCACCTTCACAAGTGCCGTCTCAGTGCTATGATGGGGTCTAAAACCAGACTGAAGCATTTCGTATACATTGTTTGCAGGGAGTACAGAGTCAATGTGGAGGCTATATACAGGGAGTACAGAGTCAATGTGGAGGCTATATACAGGGGTACAGAGTCAATGTGGAGGCTATATACAGGGTACAGAGTCAATGTGGAGGCTATATACAGGGTGTTACTGTACAGAGTCAATGTGGAGGCTATATACAGAGGGTACCGGTACAGAGTCAATGTGGAGGCTAAATACAGGGGTACAGAGTCAATGTGGAGGCTATATACAGGGAGTACAGAGTCAATGTGGAGGCTATATACAGGGTGTTACGGTACAGAGTCAATGTGGAGGCTATATACAGAGGGTACAGCGTCAATGTGGAGGCTATATACAGGGAGTACAGAGTCAATGTGGAGGCTATATACAGGGAGTACAGAGTCAATGTGGAGGCTATATACAGGGGTACAGAGTCAATGTGGAGGCTATATACAGGGAGTACAGAGTCAATGTGGAGGCTATATACAGGGAGTACAGAGTCAATGTGGAGGCTATATACAGGGAGTACAGAGTCAATGTGGAGGCTATATACAGGGAGTACAGAGTCAATGTGGAGGCTATATACAGGGGTACAGGTGCAGAGCATAAATGTGGAGGCTATATACAGGGTGTTACGTACAGAGTCAATGTGGAGGCTATATACAGGGTGTTACTGTACAGAGTCAATGTGGAGGCTATATACAGAGGGTACAGAGTGTCGGTACAGGAGTACAATGTGCAGGCTATATACAGGGGTACAGAGTCAATGTGGAGCTATATACAGGGGTACAGAGTCAATGTAGGCTATATACAGGGTACAGCATAAATGTGGACGCTATATACAGGGTGTTACGGTACAGAGTCAATGTGGAGGCTATATACACAGGGTATCACGGTACAGAGTCAATGTGGAGGCTATATACAGGGAGTACAGAGTCAATGTGAAGGCTATATACAGGGTGTTACTGTACAGAGTCAATGTGGAGCTATATACAGAGGGTTACCGGTACAGAGTCAATGTGGAGGCTAAATACAGGGGGTACAGAGTCAATGTGGAGGCTATATACAGGGTGTTACTGTACAGAGTCAATGTGGAGGCTATATACAGAGGGTACCGGTACAGAGTCAATGTGGAGGCTATATACAGGGGAGTACAGAGTCAATGTGGAGGCTATATACAGGGTGTCACGGTACAGAGTCAATGTGGAGGCTATATACAGAGGAGTTACCGGTACAGAGTCAATGTGGAGGCTATATACAGGGTGTTATGGTACAGAGTCAATGTGGAGGCTATATACAGGGCTGTTACGGTACAGAGTCAATGTGGAGGCTATATACAGAGGGTACAGCGTCAATGTGGAGGCATATACAGGAGTACAGAAGTCAATATTAGGCTATACGGGGGTACAGAGTCGTGTGGAGGCTATATGCAGGGTACAGGGTCAATGTGGAGCTATATACAGAGTACAGAGTCAATATGGAGGCTATATACAGGGAGTACAGAGTCAATGTGGAGGCTATACAGGGAGTACAGAGTCAATGTGGGCTATATACCCAGGGAGTACAGCGTCAATGTGGAGGCTATATGCAGGGGTGATTGCAGAGTCAATGTAGAGCTATATACAGGGAGTACAGAGTCAATGTGGAGGCTATATGCAGGGTGTTGCGGTACAGGAGTCAAGTAATGGAAACTATATACAGGGTACCGGTGCAGAGTCAATGTAGAGCTATATACAGAGTACGTGCAGCGTCAATATGGAGAGCTATATACAGAAGTACTGGTACAGAATCCAATGTGGAGGCTATATACAGGGTGTTACGGTACAGAATCAATGTGGAGGCTATATATACAGGGTGTACTGGTACAGTCAATGTGGAGGCTATATACAGGGTTTCTGTTACAGAGTCAATGTGGGAGCTATATACGGGTGTACAGGGGTTTGGCTATATACAGTGTCAATGTGGAGACTATATACGAGGTATTGCCGGTACAGAGTGAATGTGGAAGCTATATACAGGGTACCGGTACAGATCATGTGGAGCTATACGGAGGTACGGTACAGAGTCCAATGTGGAGGCTATATACAAGGGTACCGGTACAGAAGTCAATGTGGAGCTATATACAGGGTGTTACGGTACAGGGTCCAATGTAGAGATATATATACAGAGTGTTTACGGTACAGAGTCAATGTGAAGAGCTATATACAGTACCGGTACAGGAAGTCCAATGTTGGAGGATATACAGGGCACCGGTACAGAGTCAATGTGGAGCTATATACAGGGTACCGGTACAGAGTCAATGTGGAGGCTATATACGAAGTACCACAGAGGTCAATGTGGAGCTATATACAGGGGTACTGGTACAGAGTAAATGTTGAGGCTATATGCAGGGGTGCCAGTACAGAGTCAATGTGGAGGCTATATACAGGTACTGTTGCAAGTCAATGTGGAGGCTATATACAGGGGCTACCGGTACAGAGTCAACGTGGAGTCTATATACAGGGGCCGGTACAGAGTCAATGTGGAGGCCTTACAGAAGTACCGGTACAGAGTCAATGGAGGCTATATACGAGGTATTGCGGTACAGAGTCGATGTGGAGGCTATATACAGGGGGTACCGGTACAGAGTCAATGTGGAGGCTATATACAGGGTGTTACAGTACAGTGTCAATGTGGAGACTATATACAGGGGTACCGGTACAGAGTCAATGTGGAGGCTATATACAGGGGTACCGGTACAGAGTCAATGTGGAGGCTATATACAGGGGTACCGGTACAGAGTCAATGTGGAGGCTATATACAGGGGTACCGGTACAGAGTCAATGTGGAGGCTATATACAGGGGTACCGGTACAGAGTCAATGTGGAGGCTATATACAGGGTGTCCAGAGTCAATGTGGAGGCTATATACAGGGGTACCGGTACAGAGTAAATCTTGAGGCTATATACAGGGGGTACCAGTACAGAGTCAATGTGGAGGCTATATAGCAGGGTGTTACGGGGGTACAGAGTCAATGTGGAGGCTATATACAGGGGTACGGTACAGAGTCAATGTGGAGGCTATATACAGGGTGTTACGGTACAGAGTCAATGTGGAGGCTATATACAGGGTGTTACCGGTACAGAGTCAATGTGGAGGCTATATACAGGGTGTTACCGGTACAGAGTCAATGTGGAGGCTATATACAGGGGTTACTGGTACAGAGTCAATGTGGAGGCTATATACAGGGTGTTACCGGTACAGAGTCAATGTGGAGGCTATATACAGAGGGTACCGGTACAGAGTCAATGTGGAGGCTATATACAGGGGTTGTACAGAGTCAATGTGGAGGCTATATACAGGGTGTTACAGTACAGAGTCAATGTGGAGGCAATATACAGGGGTACCGGTACAGAGTCAATGTGGAGGCTATATACAGGGGGTACCGGTACAGAGTCAATGTGGAGGCTATATACAGGGGGTACCGGTACAGAGTCAATGTGGAGGCTATATACAAGGGGTACCGGTACAGAGTCAATGTGGAGGCTATATACAGGGTGTACCGGTACAGAGTCAATGTGGAGGCTATATACAGAGTAGTCCAGAGTCAATGTGGAGGCTATATACAGGGGTACAGGTACAGAGTCAATGTGGAGGCTATATACAGGGGGTACCGGTACAGAGTCAATGTGGAGGCTATATACAGGGTGTCCAGAGTCAATGTGGAGGCTATATACAGGGGTACCGGTACAGAGTAAATGTTGAGGCTATATACAGGGGGTACCAGTACAGAGTCAATGTGGAGGCTATATACAGGGGTACTGAGTCAATGTGGATGCTATATACAGGGGCTACCGGTAAAGAGTCAACGTGGAGTCTATATACAGGGGTACCGGTACAGAGTCAATGTGGAGGCTATATACAGGGTGTACCGGTACAGAGTCAATGTGGAGGCTATATACAGGGGTACCAGTACAGAGTCGATGTGGAGGCTATATACAGGGGGTACCGGTACAGAGTCAATGTGGAGGCTATATACAGGGTGTTACAGTACAGTGTCAATGTGGAGGCTATATACAGGGGTACCGGTACAGAGTCAATGTGGAGGCTATATACAGGGGGTACCGGTACAGAGTCAATGTGGAGGCTATATACAGGGGTACCGGTACAGAGTCAATGTGGAGGCTATATACAGGGTACTGGTACAGAGTCAATGTGGAGGCTATATACAGGGTGTACGGTACAGAGTCAATGTGGAGGCTATATACAGGGGTACTGGTACAGAGTCAATGTGGAGGCTATATACAGGGGTACCGGTACAGAGTCAATGTGGAGGCTATATACAGG
>NW_025750433.1:0-19219 GCF_021184085.1 Oncorhynchus gorbuscha | reverse complement strand
TGTCATGTTTGTCATTTCCTGTTCCATCGGTTCCTTGTTTTGTATTCCATGCTGTGATTGCGTTTCGCCCTGTCCTGTCGTGTTTTTTGCCGTGATTGTGTATCACCCTGTCCTGTCGTGTTTTGTGCCTTCTTCAGACGCTGCGTGTGAGCAGGTGTCTCAGTCGACTACGGCCTGCGCCTACCCGGGCGACCTGCAGTCTGTGGCCGCTTCTCCAGTTGTTTTCCCCTCTACAAATCTAGAGGATTTCAGTTATTCCGTTTTGAACATTAATAAACTCTGTTTCTGTTAAGTCGCGTTTGGGTCCTCTTTCACCAGCATGACAGAAGGAACCGATCAAAGAATGGACCCAGCGACTTCAGACGCTCGTTACACTGCCGTCGAGATCCAAGGAGCCATGCTCGGCAGACACGAGCAGGAATTGTCCGCTGCTCGCCAGGCCGTGGAAAACCTGGCTGCTCAGGTTTCCGACCTCTCTGGACAGTTCCAGAGTCTACGTCTCGTGCCACCTGTTACTTCCTGGCCTGCCGAGCCTCCAGAACCTAGGGTTAATAACCCACCTTGCTACTCCGGGCAGCCCACTGAGTGCCGCTCCTTTCTCACGCAGTGTGAGATTGTGTTCTCTCTCCAACCCAACACATACTCTAGAGAGAGCTCGGGTTGCTTTACGTCATTTCACTCCTCACTGGCCGGGCTCGAGAATGGGGCACAGCTATCTGGGAGGCAAGGGCTGTTTGCTCTAACGATTTCCAGAACTTTAAAGAGGAGATGATTCGGGTTTTTGACCGTTCAGTTTTTGGTGGGGAGGCTTCTAGGGCCCTGGCTTCCTTATGCCAAGGTGAACGGTCCATAACAGATTATTCCATTGAGTTTCGCACTCTTGCTGCCTCTAGTGAGTGGAACGAGCCGGCGCTGCTCGCTCGTTTTCTGGAGGGACTCACGCTGTGGTTAAGGATGAGATTCTCTCCCGGGAGGTTCCTTCAGATGTGGACTCTTTGATTGCTCTCGCCATCCGCATAGAACGACGGGTAGATCTTCGTCACCGGGCTCGTGGAAGAGAGCTCGCATCAACGGTGTTTCCCTGCTCCGCATCGCAACCATCTCCCCCTCTGGCTTTGAGACTGAGCCCATGCAGCTGGGAGGGATTCGCATCTCGAATAAGGAGAGGGAACGGAGGATCACCAACCGCCTGTGCCTCTATTGTGGAGTTGCTGGACATTTCGTTAATTCATGTCCAGTAAAAGCCAGAGCTCATCTGTAAGCGGAGGGCTACAGGTGAGCGCAACTACTCAAGTCTCTCCATCAAAGTCCTGTACTACTTTGTCGGTCCACCTACGCTGGACCGGTTCGGGCGCTACATGTAGTGCCTTGATAGACTCTGGGGCTGAGGGTTGTTTCATGGACGAAGCATGGGTTCGGAAACATGACATTCCTTTCAGAGAGTTAGATAAGCCTACGCCCATGTTCGCCTTAGATGGTAGTCATCTTCCCAGTATCAGATTTGAGACACTACCTTTAACCCTCACAGTATCTGGTAACCACAGTGAGACTATTTCTTTTTTGATTTTCCGTTCACCGTTTACACCTGTTGTTTTGGGTCATCCCTGGCTAGTATGTCATAATCCTTCTATTAATTGGTCTAGTAATTCTATCCTATCCTGGAACGTTTCTTGTCATGTGAAGTGTTTAATGTCTGCCATCCCTCCCGTTTCTTCTGTCCCTACTTCTCAGGAGGAACCTGGCGATTTGACAGGAGTGCCGGAGGAATATCATGATCTGCGCACGGTCTTCAGTCGGTCCCGAGCCAACTCCCTTCCTCCTCACCGGTCGTATGATTGTAGTATTGATCTCCTTCCGGGGACCACTCCTCCTCGAGGTAGACTATACTCTCTGTCGGCTCCCGAACGTAAGGCTCTCGAGGATTATTTGTCTGTGTCTCTTGACGCCGGTACCATAGTGCCTTCTTCCTCTCCGGCCGGGGCGGGGTTCTTTTTGTTAAGAAGAAGGACGGTACTCTGCGCCCCTGCGTGGATTATCGAGGGCTGAATGACATAACGGTTAAGAATCGTTATCCGCTTCCCCTTATGTCATCAGCCTTCGAGATTCTGCAGGAGCCAGGTGCTTTACTAAGTTGGACCTTCGTAACGCTTACCATCTCGTGCGCATCAGAGAGGGGGACGAGTGGAAAACGGCGTTTAATACTCCGTTAGGGCATTTTGAGTACCGGGTTCTGCCGTTCGGTCTCGCCAATGCGCCAGCTGTTTTTCAGGCATTAGTTAATGATGTTCTGAGAGACATGCTGAACATTTTTGTTTTTGTCTATCTTGACGATATCCTGATTTTTTCTCCGTCACTCGAGATTCATGTTCAGCACGTTCGACGTGTTCTACAGCGCCTTTTAGAGAATTGTCTCTACGTAAAGGCTGAGAAGTGCTCTTTTCATGTCTCCTCCGTTACTTTTCTCGGTTCCGTTATTTCCGCTGAAGGCATTCAGATGGATTCCGCTAAGGTCCAAGCTGTCAGTGATTGGCCCGTTCCAAGGTCACGTGTCGAGTTGCAGCGCTTTTTAGGTTTCGCTAATTTCTATCGGCGTTTCATTCGTAATTTCGGTCAAGTTGCTGCCCCTCTCACAGCTCTTACTTCTGTCAAGACGTGTTTTAAGTGGTCCGGTTCCGCCCAGGGAGCTTTTGATCTTCTAAAAGAACGTTTTACGTCCGCTCCTATCCTCGTTACTCCTGACGTCACTAGACAATTCATTGTCGAGGTTGACGCTTCAGAGGTAGGCGTGGGAGCCATTCTATCCCAGCGCTTCCAGTCTGACGATAAGGTTCATCCTTGCGCTTATTTTTCTCATCGCCTGTCGCCATCTGAGCGCAACTATGATGTGGGTAACCGTGAACTGCTCGCCATCCGCTTAGCCCTAGGCGAATGGCGACAGTGGTTGGAGGGGGCGACCGTTCCTTTTGTCGTTTGGACAGACCATAAGAACCTTGAGTACATCCGTTCTGCCAAACGACTTAATGCCCGTCAAGCTCGTTGGGCGTTGTTTTTCGCTCGTTTCGAGTTTGTGATTTCTTACCGTCCGGGTAGCAAGAACACCAAGCCTGATGCCTTATCCCGTCTGTTTAGTTCTTCTGTGGCTTCTACTGATCCCGAGGGGATTCTTCCTTATGGGCGTGTTGTCGGGTTAACAGTCTGGGGAATTGAAAGACAGGTTAAGCAAGCACTCACGCACACTGCGTCGCCGCGCGCTTGTCCTAGTAACCTCCTTTTCGTTCCTGTTTCCACTCGTCTGGCTGTTCTTCAGTGGGCTCACTCTGCCAAGTTAGCGGGTCATCCCGGTGTTCGAGGCACTCTTGCGTCTATTCGCCAGCGCTTTTGGTGGCCGACTCAGGAGCGTGACACGCGCCGTTTCGTGGCTGCCTGTTCGGACTGCGCGCAGACTAAGTCGGGTAACTCTCCTCCTGCCGGTCGTCTCAGACCGCTCCCCATTCCTTCTCGACCATGGTCTCACATTGCCTTAGACTTCATTACCGGTCTGCCTTTGTCTGCGGGGAAGACTGTGATTCTGACGGTTGTCGATAGGTTCTCTAAGGCGGCACATTTCATTCCCCTCGCTAAACTTCCTTCCGCTAAGGAGACGGCACAAATCATTATTGAGAATGTATTCAGAATTCATGGCCTCCCGTTAGACGCCGTTTCAGACAGAGGTCCGCAATTCACGTCACAGTTTTGGAGGGAGTTCTGTCGTTTGATTGGTGCGTCCGTCAGTCTCTCTTCCGGGTTTCATCCCCAGTCTAACGGTCAAGCAGAGAGGGCCAATCAGACGATTGGTCGCATACTACGCAGCCTTTCTTTCAGGAACCCTGCGTCTTGGGCAGAACAGCTCCCCTGGGCAGAATACGCTCACAATTCGCTTCCTTCGTCTGCTACCGGGTTATCTCCGTTTCAGAGTAGTCTGGGTTACCAGCCTCCTCTGTTCTCATCCCAGCTTGCCGAGTCCAGCATTCCCTCCGCTCAGCGTTTGTCCAACGTTGTGAGCGCACCTGGAGGAGGGTGAGGTCTGCACTTTGCCGTTACAGGGCACAGACGGTGAGAGCCGCCAATAAACGCAGGATTAAGAGTCCAAGGTATTGTTGCGGCCAGAGAGTGTGGCTTTCCACTCGCAACCTTCCTCTTACGACAGCTTCTCGTAAGTTGACTCCGCGGTTCATTGGTCCGTTCCGTGTCTCCCAGGTCGTCAATCCTGTCGCTGTGCGACTGCTTCTTCCGCGACATCTTCGTCGCGTCCATCCTGTCTTCCATGTCTCCTGTGTTAAGCCCTTTCTTCGCACCCCCGTTCGTCTTCCCTCCCCCCCTCCCGTCCTTGTCGAGAGCGCACCTATTTACAAGGTACATAAAATTATGGACATGCGTTCTCGGGGACGGGGTCACCAATACCTAGTGGATTGGGAGGGTTACGGTCCTGAGGAGAGGAGTTGGGTTCCGTCTCGGGACGTGCTGGACCGTTCGCTCATCGATGATTTCCTCCGTTGCCGCCAGGATTCCTCCTCGAGTGCGCCAGGAGGCGCTCGGTGAGTGGGGGGTACTGTCATGTTTGTCATTTATTGTCATGTCTTGTCCCTGTGCTCCCCATGCTATTCGTTTCCCTCTGCTGGTCTTGTTTGGTTCTATCCCTCTCTCTCCCCTCCCTCTCTCACTCTCTCGCTCTCTCTTCTCTCTGTCGTTCCGTTCCTGCTCCCAGCTGTTCCTATTCCCCTAATCATCATTTAGTCTTCCCACACCTGTTCCCGATCCTTTCCCCTGATTAGACTCCCTATTTATTCCTTTGTGATCCGTTCCTGTTCCATCGGTTCCTTGTTTTGTATTCCATGCTGTGATTGCGTTTCGCCCTGTCCTGTCGTGTTTTTTGCCGTGATTGTGTATCACCCTGTCCTGTCGTGTTTTGTGCCTTCTTCAGACGCTGCGTGTGAGCAGGTGTCTCAGTCGACTACGGCCTGCGCCTACCCGAAGCGACCTGCAGTCTGTGGCCGCTTCTCCAGTTGTTTTCCCCTCTACAAATCTAGAGGATTTCAGTTATTCCGTTTTGAACATTAATAAACTCTGTTTCTGTTAAGTCGCGTTTGGGTCCTCTTTCACCTGCATGACAGGATGAGGCAAAAGAAATGGCAAATAAGTCTGGCTGCACAAACATTTGGCAAACATACTGAACATTTGAGGAATCATGTGACTAAACTGAATAAAAAAGAAGAAACTAAACTATTAAACAAAGATAAATGACATAAAGAATGATAGTAAAAAGCTTTGGAGCACCTTAAATGAAATTTTGTGCAAAAAGGCAAACTCAGCTCTATCATTCATTGAATCAGATTCATCACAAAACCCAATGATGTTGCCAACTACTTTAGTGATGTTTTTCTTGGCAAGATTAGCAAATGTAAGCATGACATGCCAGCAACAAACGCCAACCCTACACTTCCAAGTATAACTGACAAAATTATGAAATACAAGCGTTGTCATTATGAATTTCGTAAAGTGAGTGTGGAAGAGGTGAAGAAATGATTGTTGTCTGTCAACAATGACAAGCCACCTGGGTCTGACAATGGATGGAAAAGGACTGAGGATAATAGCCTACTAGAAAGTGTTTACCCTCAGGCCTGGAGGGAAGCAAAAGTCATTCCACTACTTAAGAATAGTAAAGCCCCTTTTACCGCTCAAATAACAGACCAATCAGCCTGTTACCAAAACCCTTAGTAAACTTTTAGAAACATGGTGTTTGGCCAGATACAATGATCATACAATTAGAAACAATTAGAAAACAGACTTTCAGCACACTTATAGGGAAGAACATTCAACATGCACAGCACTTACACAAAAGACTGATGATTGGTGGATCAACTACAGCAAGTGAAATCACTGCAACACTTAATGGCTAGGGCCAATTGTTTTACATTTCCACCTGACTGACGTGCCCAAAGTAAACTGCCTGTTGCTCAGGCCCTGAAGCCAGGATATGCATATTATTGGTACAATTGGAAAGAAAACACTGTGAATTTTGTAGAAATGGTACAATAATGTAGGCAACAATAACACAATAGATATGGTAGGAGACAATCCAAAGAAAGACCAACCAGACTCGATGGTGCCAACTAGACAGAATTTTTGGGATGTAAAAAAAGATTTTATCTAACAAAACGACACTACATGTTATAGCTGAAACCCTTTGGATGACAAATCAGAAGAAGATTTTCAAAAAGTAAGTGAACATTTTATCGCTAGTTGTGAATTTATGAAAACTGTGCCAGTGGAAAAATATTTTCATGTGGGGAGCTGCATGGCATGCTTTCGCTGTAAAGCCTACTGTAAATCGGACAATGCCATTAGATTAACCCAAATTTAAGCTTTTAACCAATACAAGACACTTGTATGTACCTAAATGTTTAATATCCATAATTTGTATGATTATTTATTTGAATTAAGCGCTCCAGGGTTTCACTGGAAGTTGTCCTGCTAGCGGGATGCCTAGCCTTACAAAGAGCTGCAGTCACTTTCAGAATGGGTGGCAAGAAATAAGTTAGTCCTCAATATTTCAAAAACTAAAAGCATTGTATTTGGGACAAATCATTCACTAAACCCTAAACCCTAAACCTCAATTTAACCTTGTAATGAATAATGTGTAAATGGAGCAAGTTGAGGTGATTAAACTGCTTGGAGTAACCCTGGATTGTAAAACTGTCATGGTCAAAACATCTTGATGCAACATTAGCTAAAATTGGGAGAAGTCTGTCCATAATAAAGCTGCCTTTTTAACAACACTATCAACCACGCAGGTCCTACGGGCGCTAGTTTTGTCGCCCCTGGACCACTGTCCAGTTGTTTGGTCAGGTGCCACAAAGACATGAATAATATGTATATCAATCTCTCATGGCTCAAAGTAGAGGAGAGATTGACTTCAGCACTAAATGTTTTTGTAAGAAGTGTTGACATGTTGAATGCACCGACCTATCTGTTTAAACTACTAGCACCGAACTCGGACACGCATGCATTCCCCACAATGCCACAAGACATACACATACTAACACATGCACTCTACACGCATGGATTTTGTATTGTAGATATGTGATAGTAGAGTAGTGGTCTGAGGGCACACACTTAATGTGTTGTGAAAAGTGTTATGAAGTGTAATGTCATGTAATATTATAACTGCCTTAATGTTGCTGGACCCCAGGAAGACTAGCTGCTGCCTTGGCAGGAACTAATGCTTTTCATTAATAAATACAAATACAGGCTGGTGGCGGTGTTGTAATGATGTGGGGAATGTTTTCCTGGCACATGTTCGGTCCCTTGATACCAATTGAACATTTCCATGCTCCGACCCAGTACCAGATAGGTGTACCTAATAAACTGGCCAGAGTGTTAAATATAATTTTTATTCTGTTGTACTGAGCCATTTAATTTATGTTCATATGTTTTACTATGTCTTATTGTTGTTGCGTTGTCGAGAGGGAATCATTAAGTACCGATCACTGCAGCTGTACATAGTCTATCTGCAAATAGCCCACCCATTTTTACCTACCTCATCCCCATACTGTTTTTATTTATTTACTTTTCTGCTCTTTTGCACACCAATATCTCTACCTGTACATGACCATCTGATCATTTATCACTCCAGTGTTAATCTGCAAAATTGTAATTATTCGCCTACCTCATGCCTTTTGCACACAATGTATATAGACTCCACTTTTTTTTCTTCCTATTGTGTTATTGACTTGTTAATTGTTTACTCCATGTGTAACTCTGTGTTGTCTGCTCACACTGCTATGCTTTATCTTGGCCAGGTCGCAGTTGCAAATGAGAACTTGTTCTCAACTAGCCTACCTGGTTAAATAAAGGTGAAATAAAAAAATAATAATAAAAAAAAAGTAGGCATTTCATTGGACGATGTTTACCATGTGTATCCTGTACATACTGCCGGGTGGCGCAGCGTTCTAAAGCACTGTATCTCAGTGCTAGAGGCGTCACTACAGACCCTGGTTTTATCCTGAGCTGTGTCACAACCAATTGGGAGTCCAATAGGGTGGCATACAATTGGCACAGCGTCGCCAGGGTTAGGGGAGGGTTTGGCTGGGGTGGGCTGTCATTAAAATCTAAAATATGATTAATAAAAAGTGAACATACACACACACACACACACAGACACACACACACACACACACCCCTCTGAGGCCATGCCAGGGCCTGATGGCCGGCCGGGTGGTGTGTGGGCTGCCATTATCCATACCACTCAAGAGCAGCATGGTATTATGTAATCACAAGCTGTGGAATATATTGTTTGTTTGCAATTACCAACCCATCAAGAGCTTCATATTGCAACAAATAAAATACAACTTTATTATCCATTGGTTGGAACGGAAATGTGTGTTCTGCCTTTCCCAACACACACACAGACACACACACACACACACATACACACACACAAACACTGAGATGTACAGGGTCAGCAGCAGAGCAGTTCCCGGTCCGCCTCTCTAAACTCTATGCTATTGTTGCCCCATATTGGAAAATAAAGTGGACCCTGGATACTCAGTGTGCTGCATCTTGATATAGAAAAGTAGGACGTGGTTCAGCTGGGTGTCTAGCTTACAGACAATACAATGTCTTCTTATCTTGCAAAATGCAGAAAATACATTCTCTCCTTATCTTGCAAAATGCAGAAAATACATTCTCTCCTTATCTTGCAAAATGCAGAAAATACATTCTCTCCTTATCTTGCAAAATGAAGAAAATACATTCTCTTATCTTGCAAAGGACAGAAAATACAATATATTCTTATCAAATCAAATCAAATGTATTTATAAAGTCCTTCTTACATCAGCTGATATCTCAAAGTGCTGTACAGAAACCCACCCTAAAACCCCAAACAGCAAGCAATGCAGGTGTAGAAGCACGGTGGCTAGGAAAAACTCCCTAGAAAGGCCAAAACCTAAGAAGAAACCTAGAGAGGAACCAGGCTATGAGGGGTGGCCAGTCCTCTTCTGGCTGTGCCGGGTGGAGATTATAACAGAACATGGCCAAGATGTTCAAATGTTCATAGATGACAAGCAGGGTCAAATAATAATAATCACAGTGGTTGTCGAAGGTGCAGGTCAGCACCTCAGGAGTGAATGTCAGTTGGCTTTTCATAGCCGAGCATTAAGTGTATCTCTACCGTTCCTGCTGTCTCTAGAGAGTTGAAAACAGCAGGTCTGGGACAGGTTGCACGTCCGGTGAACAGGTCATGGTTCCATAGCCGCAGGCAGAACAGTTGAAACTGGAGCAGCAGCACGGCCAGGTGGACTGGGGACAGCAAGGAGTCATCATGACAGGTAGTCCTGAGGCATGGTCCTAGGGCTCAGGTCCTCCCACAGAGAGAAGAAAAAAAGAAAGAAAGAAAGAAAGAAAGAAAGAAAGAAAGAAAGAAAGAAAGAAAGAGAGAGAATTAGAGAAAGCATACTTAAATTCACACAGGACACCGGATAAGACAGGATAAGCCCCCCGATACATAAACTACTGCAGCATAAATACTGGAGGCTGAGACAGGAGGGGTCAGGAGACACTGTGGCCCCATCCGATGATATCCCCGGACAGGGCCAAACAGGCAGGATATAATCCCACCCACTTTGCCAAAGCACAGCCCCACACCACTAGAGGATATCTTCTTTCCACCAACTTACCATCCTGAGACAAAGCCGAGTATAGCCCACAAAGATCTCCGCCACGGCACAACCCAAGGGGCGCCAACCCAGACAGGAAAATAACGTCAGTGACTTAACCCACTCAAGTGGCAAACAACTCCTTGGGATGGCATGGAAGAGCACCAGTAAGCCAGTGACTCTGCCTCTGTAATAGGGTTAGAAACAGAGAATCCCAGTGGAGAGAGGGAAACCGGCCAGGCAGAGACAGTAAGGGCGGTTCATTGCTCCAGTGCCTTTCCGTTCACCTTCACACTCCTGGGCCAGACGACACTCAATCATAGGACCTACTGAAGAGATGAGTCTTCAGTAAAGACTTAAAGGTTGAGACCGAGTTTGCGTCTCTGACATGGGTAGGCAGACCGTTAAAAATGGAGCGTTATAGGAGAAAGCACCGCCTCCAGCTGATTGCTTAGAAATTCTAGGGACAATTAGGAGGCCTGCGTCTTGTAACCGTAGTGTACGTGTAGGTATGTACGGCAGGACTACATCGGAAAGATAGGTAGGAGCAAGCCCATGTAATGCTTTGTAGGTTAGCAGTAAAGCCTTGAAATCAGCCCTTGCCTTAACAGGAAGCCAGTGTGGAGAGGCTAGCACTGGAGTAATATGATCAAATCTTTAGCACTAACTGAAATTTATTTAGTGCATTATCCGGGTAGCCGGAAAGTAGAGCATTGCAGTAGTCTAACCTAGAAGTGACAAAAGCATGGATTCATTTTTATAATCATTTTCGGACAGACATTTTCTGATTTTTGCAATGTTAGGTAGATGGAAAAAAATGGTCCTTGAAATAGTCTTGATATGTTCGTCAAAAGAGAGATCAGGGTCCAGAGTAACGCCGAGGTCCTTCATAGTTTTATTCTTAACAATGTCTGCATACTCCTGACGATTCCTTTTTCAAATCATATGAGCAAACAATATTTAGCTTTATCTGGGACGCTAAACCAGACAAAATAAAGCGTGCCTATCTATATATTGAATATGAATTGGGTGGGTTGAGATTATTATTATGTTTAAAAATTGCCTTTTTGCCATTGTGCAGATTGCCATGTCTCATTTTCGATTAATTGAAAATGATACTTTTTTCAAAGTATCTCTCTTTTTCAAACAAGCATTGCAGAGCTGGCTACAATTTAAATGTCATCCCCCTGAAAAGATAGAACAAATATTACAAAAAATATTATGGCTGAACTCAAATGTGTTGGTTGATAAAATACCTGTATTTATGGAAAAGATGTTTGAAAAGGGTATTTTGTTGTTAAATGATATTGTAAATTGCAACGGTAGAGTTATGTCCTTCATGGAGTTACCAGAATTGTATGGGAAGGTCTGCTCAATCAAAGAGTACAATCAATTGATTACAGCATTACCCCAAAAATGGAGGAGGCAGGTGGCAGTGGGAGGAGGTAGGGAACTGGTCTGTCTGCCCAATATAAAGGATCAAAACTGGAGGAGGCAGGTGGCAGCGGGAGGAGGTAGGGAACTAGTCTGTCTGCCCAATATAAAGGATCAAAACTGGAGGAGGCAGGTGGCAGCGGGAGGAGGTAGGGAACTGGTCCGTCTGCCCAATATAAAGGATCAAAACTGGAGGAGGCAGGTGGCAGCGGGAGGAGGTAGGGAACTGGTCTGTCTGCCCAATATAAAGGATCAAAACTGGAGGAGGCAGGTGGCAGCGGGAGGAGGTAGAGAACTGGTCTGTCTGCCCAATATAAAGGATCAAAACTGGAGGAGGCAGGTGGCAGCGGGAGGAGGTAGAGAACTGGTCCGTCTGCCCAATATAAAGGATCAAAACTGGAGGAGGCAGGTGGCAGCGGGAGGAGGTAGGGAACTGGTCTGTCTGCCCAATATAAAGGATCAAAACTGGCGGAGGAATAAAAATAGCATAAATAGGAAAGTATATCAGTTTCATTTGAGGACTAGGATGTTGACAACTGTGTCATACAGATTGCAAAATAGTTGGGAAGAGGGTTTTGATGTACCAATTCCATCGTACAGGGTGTATGAGTTGATATATTTGTGGCGGCAGGTAACCTAGTGGTTAGAGCGTTGGACTAGAAACCGAAAGGTTGCAAGATTGAATCCCCGAGCTGACGAGGTAAAAATCTGTCGATATGCCCCTGAACAAGGAAGTCAACCCACTGTTCCTAGGCTGTCAATGAAAATAAGAATGTATTATTAACTGACTCGCCTAGTTAAATAAAGAGAAAATGGGTAAAACTTTGTGCTTTTCAGCAAAAATGATTATATTGAATTCTTGCCACCAAATCTTTTTTGAATATTTGGGGCATAAAATCACAGAAGCTCTGCAGATTTTGTTGTGAGGATACAGAATCAATAGACCGTTTATTTTGTTATTTCCCTCAGGTAGCCTGTTTCTGTTTCAGATTCAGGAATGGCTGAAAATGCATAACATTGATCTAAAATCGACCATAGAAATAGTACTGTTAGGAGATCTGGAGAGTCATTTACAAAAATACTAATACTTGTAGTAAAAGTATTTATCTTCAACTCGCAATCTGTGGATTCTATTCGATTAGATAGATTGAAATTGTACATTAAAGATATATGTTTCATCGAAATCCAAAGTGGGTGGCCAGCAGAGACGGGTGGGATGGGCTGAGGGAAACTGACAGGTGGGATGGGCTGAGGGAAACTGACAGGTGGGATGGGCTGAGGGAAACTGACAGGTGGGATGGGCTGAGGGAAACTGACAGGTGGGATGGGCTGAGGAAACTGACAGGTGGGATGGGCTGAGGGAAACTGACAGGTGGGATGGGCTGAGGGAAACTGACAGGTGGGATGGGCTGAGGGAAACTGACGGGTGGGATGGGCTGAGGGAAACTGACGGGTGGGATGGGCTGAGGGAAACTGACGGGTGGGATGGGCTGAGGGAAACTGACAGGTGGGATGGGCTGAGGGAAACTGACAGGTGGGATGGGCTGAGGGAAACTGACGGGTGGGATGGGCTGAGGGAAACTGACGGGTGGGATGGGCTGAGGGAAACTGACAGGTGGGATGGGCTGAGGGAAACTGACAGGTGGGATGGGTGAGGGAAACTGACAGGTGGGATGGGCTGAGGGAAACTGACAGGTGGGATGGGCTGAGGGAAACTGACAGGTGGGATGGGCTGAGGGAAACTGACGGGTGGGATGGGCTGAGGGAAACTGACGGGTGGGATGGGCTGAGGGAAACTGACGGGTGGGATGGGCTGAGGGAAACTGACGGGTGGGATGGGCTGAGGGAAACTGAGGGGTGGGATGGGCAGAGGGAAACTGACGGGTGGGATGGGCTGAGGGAAACTGACTGGTGGGATGGGCTGAGGGAAACTGACTGGTGGGATGGGCTGAAGGAAACTGACAGGTGGGATGGGCTGAGGGAAACTGACAGGTGGGATGGGCTGAGGAAAACTGACAGGTGGGATGGGCTGAGGGAAACTGAGGTGGGATGGGCTGAGGGAAACTGACAGGTGGGATGGGCTGAGGGAAACTGACAGGTGGGATGGGCTGAGGGAAACTGACAGGTGGGATGGGCTGAGGGAAACTGACAGGTGGGATGGGCTGAGGGAAACTGACAGGTGGGATGGGCTGAGGGAAACTGACAGGTGGGATGGGCTGAGGGAAACTGACGGGTGGGATGGGCTGAGGAAAACTGACAGGTGGGATGGGCTGAGGGAAACTGAGGTGGGATGGGCTGAGGGAAACTGACAGGTGGGATGGGCTGAGGGAAACTGACAGGTGGGATGGGCTGAGGGAAACTGACAGGTGGGATGGGCTGAGGGAAACTGACAGGTGGGATGGGCTGAGGAAACTGACAGGTGGGATGGGCTGAGGGAAACTGACAGGTGGGATGGGCTGAGGGAAACTGACGGGTGGGATGGGCTGAGGGAAACTGAGGGGTGGGATGGGCTGAGGGAAACTGACGGGTGGGATGGGCTGAGGGAAACTGACGGGTGGGATGGGCTGAGGGAAACTAACGGGTGGGATGGGCTGAGGGAAACTGACGGGTGGGATGGGCTGAGGGAAACTGAGGGGTGGGATGTGGAATTGGAGACAAGTGGGAGTGGAGTTGCTTGGCAGGAGATAGAATGATGGTCAAAGATAAAAGTATAAAAAATCAAGTCTAAATAAAACATAATAAAAAAGTCAGTTGGAATGACACTGAAGGGCAGTGTTTTACAGTTAATGCTGGTTTGCCTGAGGCAGGTGTTTGTACACATGCATATACACACACTCATTGAAATACACACACGCATGTAAATAGTGCCAGATACGCCCTCAAACATATACAGTTGGCCTTGTTGTTATGATTTCAGTTGTACTTGATGTCCTTTGTTTTGTTGCGTTGTTTTCTGTTTTCCTTTGTCTTTTCTTTTTCTCTTTAGTTAATAATGTTCTTGGTTGTTGGTGCATTGGGGGTTCATGGGGGTGGGGAATTATAGAATTATATCTTTTTCCTTTTTTTTTCTTGGGGAGGACTGTGGGAGGGTCTCGGATGGTGGGGGGCAGCTTTTGGGGAATTATTGGGGGATCTTGGACGGTTCGGGTCCCCGTTTTAGCCTTGTGGGAGATCTGTCGATGTGCCCTTGAGCAGGGCATTGATCCTGGATGCTTCTGTGTGTCGCTCTGAATGGGAGTCTGTTGGATGACTGGTGTGGTGTAGTTGTTGAGCGGCTTCACTGCAAGTATATTGAATGTTTTGGATATTGAATAAAAACATGATTTTTGACCTGTAATGAAAGGAGCCAGTTCAGATGGGAAAGGCGAGTGTGGTGGCGTCTGCTGAACTCATCAGCTGATATTGCATCAATTGGATTCCCACTCTTACGTGCTACTTACAGTACATGGGGTGTATTAAAGTTGCCCAGATTACACATGCTTCCTCCATGCCGTATGTCAAGCACACGCATGCGCTGGTGTCTCTTGCTGCCTTTTCCATTGCTGTAGTAACGAGCTGTTACTCACTATGCTTGCTGTTTTCTGATATCCCAACACCACCCCAGCCCCCACCTGTCTAGGTTCTGGGTTTCTTCCTGGGGATTTGGTATAGCATATCGTGCTCAATGCCTGTAGTTATTTGATCATCTTTATATGATGCATCCCTCTGTCAGTAAGCTACCCTGAAGGAGCAGTCTAACTCCGACGAATGTAATCTCTGAAGGAGCAGTCGAACTCCAAGACTAATGTAATCTCTGAAGGAGCAGTCTAACTCCGACTAATGTAATCTCTGAAGGAGCAGTCTAACTCCAAGACTAATGTAATCCCTGAAGGAGCAGTCTAACTCTGACTAATGTAATCTCTGAAGGAGCAGTCTAACTCCAAGACTAATGTAATCTCTGAAGGAGCAGTCTAACTCCGACTAATGTAATCTCTGAAGGAGCAGTCTAACTCCGACTAATGTAATCTCTGAAGGAGCAGTCTAACTCCGACTAATGTAATCCTGAAGGAGCAGTCTAACTCCAAGACTAATGTCATCTCTGAAGGAGCAGTCTAACTCCAAGACTAATGTAATCTCTGAAGGAGCAGTCTAACTCCAAGACTAATGTAATCTCTGAAGGAGCAGTCTAACTCTGACTAATGTAATCTCTGAAGGAGCAGTCTAACTCCAAGACTAATGTAATCTCTGAAGGAGCAGTCTAACTCCAAGATTAATGTAATCTCTGAAGGAGCAGTCTAACTCCGACTAATGTAATCTCTGAAGGAGCAGTCTAACTCCAAGACTAATGTAATCCCTGAAGGAGCAGTCTAACTCTAAAACTAATGTAATCTCTGAAGGAGCAGTCTAACTCCGACTAATGTAATCTCTGAAGGAGCAGTCTAACTCAGACTAATGTAATCTCTGAAGGAGCAGTCTAACTCCAAGACTAATGTAATCTCTGAAGGAGCGGTCTAACTCCAAGACTAATGTAATCTCTGAAGGAGCAGTCTAACTCAGACTAATGTAATCTCTGAAGGAGCAGTCTAACTCCAAGACTAATGTAATCTCTGAAGGAGCGGTCTAACTCCAAGACTAATGTAAACCCTGAAGGAGCAGTCTAACTCTAAGACTAATGTAATCTCTGAAGGAGCAGTCTAACTCCGACTAATGTAATCTCTGAAGGAGCAGTCTAACTCAGACTAATGTAATCTCTGAAGGAGCAGTCTAACTCCAAGACTAATGTAATCTCTGAAGGAGCGGTCTAACTCCAAGACTAATGTAATCTCTGAAGGAGCAGTCTAACTCCGACTAATGTAATCTCTGAAGGAGCAGTCTAACTCCGACTAATGTAATCCCTGAAGGAGCAGTCTAACTCCGACTAATGTAATCTCTGAAGGAGCAGTCTAACTCCGACTAATGTAATCTCTGAAGGAGCAGTCTAACTCCGACTAATGTAATCTCTGAAGGAGCAGTCTAACTCCGACTAATGTAATCCCTGAAGGAGCAGTCTAACTCCGACTAATGTAATCTCTGAAGGAGCAGTCTAACTCCAAGACTAATGTAATCTCTGAAGGAGCAGTCTAACTCCGACTAATGTAATCCCTGAAGGAGCAGTCTAACTCCGACTAATGTAATCTCTGAAGGAGCAGTCTAACTCCAAGACTAATGTAATCTCTGAAGGAGCAGTCTAACTCCGATTAATGTAATCTCTGAAGGAGCAGTCTAACTCCAAGACTAATGTAATCTCTGAAATAAGCAGTCTAACTCCGACTAATGTAATCTCTGAAGGAGCAGTCTAACTCCAAGACTAATGTAATCTGAAGGAGCAGTCTAACTCCAAGACTAATGTAATCTCCGAAGGAGCAGTCTAACTCCAAGACTAATGTAATCTCTGAAGGAGCAGTCTAACTCCAAGACTAATGTAATCTCTGAAGGAGCAGTCTAACTCCAAGACTATTGTAATCTCTGAAGGAGCAGTCTAACTCCGACTAATGTAATCTTTCCGAATAAATGGTGAATTGTGCACGTGGTGTTTCCATTCTGAACTCTGAAAGCAACGTCCAGACTGATCTTTGAAGGTGAACGCTGTATACACACGACACCCTTGATACTTCTCCAGTCTTTCCAGTAAACAAGGATACTGTGTTGTTTTTCCCTGGCATTCGGAAAGGTAGCGTTAACGTATCGCTGCTGCTGCTTCGGTTCCATGCCATATTCAACATCAAAGACCTCTGCAGCCTTTTGAAAACTCAACCTATCTCTCAGTGCAGCTGTCCTACTAACTACAGTACAACCAATGTGATGGCAGTATAAAAATGCCATGACTGATGCACACGTGCTCAAGTAATTACCAAACCTAGTGTGTTTGTGTCATCAGGTCCCCTCTGTAGTTTATGTAAAAGAGCAACTTGTGCTTTAATCTGTATTCGGTTAGTTATCCACTTCTGGGCGGTGTGTGAGGGAGGTGTGTGTTCTGTCGTGTTGTTTTCACATTAATCCTGTTGTTGTTTCTGAGAAAGCGAAAGCTTGACATCAAAGATAGATTATTCATTCACGTTGTTAGGTTCTAATTGTCAGAGTAAAAACACAACGGACATTATGAAAGCTTAACAAGAGGATCAATACAGCTGCATTAGACAAATACCTTTTCACACAAGCACTGATATTTAACCCTTCCTCATTGGCTGAGTCTCCTCCTACCCATCTGTACAAACATTGTTCTTTACTGCTAGGCAGGACACTAGTGATACGGGCCATACACTTTTATTTCTCCCTTAAGATGACCTGACCTGACCTCAACCCCCCTCAATCACTAATCCATCACTCTCCCCTTATCAATGCGTGCCACATGCAATCACTTCCCTGCACTCAACACATTCCAAGCTTAATTGCACACACTATATTTATTTTTATTTATTTATTTCACCTTTATTTTAACCAGATAGGCTAGTTGAGAACAAGTTCAAGTAATTACAATATAGCAATTAAACACTGGAATGGTAGATCGGCAGAAGATGAATGTGCAGGTAGAGATACTGGGGTTCAAAGGAGCAAAATAAATAAATACCAGTATGGGGATGAGGTAGGTAGATAGATGGGCTGTTTACAGATGGGCTATGTACTGGTGCAGTGATCTATAAGCTGCTCTGACAGCTGGTGCTTAAAGCTAGTGAGGGAGATGTGAGTCTCCAGCTTCAGAGATTTTTGCAATTCGTTACAGTCATGGGCAGCAGAGGACTGGAAGGAAAGATGACCAAAGGTGGAATTGGCTTTGGGGGTGACCAGTGAGATATACCTGCTGGAGCGCGTGCTACGAGTGGGTGCTGCTATGGTGACCAGTGAGCTGAGATAAGGCAGGGCTTTACCTAGCAGAGACTTGTAGATAACCTGTAGCCAGTGGGTTTGGCGATGAGTATGAAGCGAGGGCCAACCAACGAGAGAGTACAGGTCGCAATGGTGGGTAGTGTATGGGGCTTTGGTGACAAAACGGATGGCACTGTGATAGACTGCATCCAGTTTGTTGAGTAGAGTGTTGGAGGCTATTTTATAGATGACATCACCGAAGTCGAGAATCGGTAGGATGGTCAGTTTTACGAGGGTATGTTTGGCAGCATGAGTGAAGTATACTTTGTTGCGATATAGGAAGCCGATTCTAGATTTAATTTTTGATTGGAGATGCTTAATGTGAGTCTGGAAGGAGAGTTTTACAGTCTAACCAGACACCCAGGTATTTGTAGTTGTCCACGTATTCTAAATAAGAGCCATCCAGAGTAGTGATGGTGGACGGGCAAGCAGGTGCGGGCAGTGATCGGTTGAAGAGCATCCATTTAGTTTTACTTGCGTTTAAGAACAGTTGGAGGCCACGGAAGGAGAGTTGTATGGCATTGAAGCTCGTCTGGAGGTTAGTTAACACAGTGTCCAAGGAGGGGTCAGAAGTATACAGAATGGTGTCGTCTGCGTAGAGGTGGATCAGAGAATCACCAGCAGCAAGAGCAACATCATTGATGTATACAGAAAAGAGAGTCTGCCCGAAAATTTAACCCTGTGGCACACCCATAGAGACTGTCAGAGGTCCAGACAACAGGCCCTCCAATTTGACACACTGAACTCTATCAGAGAAGTAGTTGGTGAACCAGGCGAGGCAATCATTTGAGAAACCAAGTCTGCCAATAAGAATGTTGTGAGTGACAGAGTCAAAAGCCTTGGCCAGGTCAGTGAATACGGCTGCACAGTAATGTCTCTTAACGATGGCAGTTATGATGTCGTTTAGAACCTTGAGCGTGGCTGAGCTGCACCCATGACCAGCTCTGAAACCAGATTGCATAGCGGAGAAGGTATGGTGGGATTCGAAATGGTCAGTAATCTGTTTGTTAACTTGGCTTTCGAAGACCTTAGAAAGACAGGGTAGGATAGATAGAAGTCTGCAGCAGTTTGGGTCTAGAGTGTCACCCCCTTTGAAAAGGGGGATGACCGCGGCAGCTTTCCAATCATTGGGAATCTCAGATGATACGAAAGAGAGGTTGAACAGGCTAGTAGTAATAGGGGTTGCAACAATTTCGGCAGATCATTTTAGA
>NW_025750432.1:0-19221 GCF_021184085.1 Oncorhynchus gorbuscha | reverse complement strand
CATGAAACAGAACACAGAACACAGAACATGAAACATGAAACAGGACACAGAACATGAAACAGAACACAGAACACAGAACATGAAACAGGACACAGAACATGAAACAGAACACAGAACACAGAACATGAAACAGGACACAGAACACAGAACATGAAACAGGACACAGAACACAGAACATGAAACAGGACATGAAACAGAACACAGAACATGGAACAGGACACAGAACATGAAACAGAACACAGAACATGAAACAGGACACAGAACATGAAACAGAACACAGAACATGAAACAGGACACAGAACATGAAACAGGACACAGAACACAGAACATGAAACAGGACACAGAACACAGAACATGAAACAGGACACAGAACATGAAACAAAACACAGAACATGAAACAGGACACAAAACACAGAACATGAAACAGGACACAAAACACAGAACATGAAACAGGACACAAAACACAGAACATGAAACAGGACACAGAACATGAAACAGGACACAGAGCATGAAACAGGACACAAAACACAGAACATGAAACAGGACACAAAACACAGAACATGAAACAGGACACAAAACACAGAACATGAAACAGGACACAAAACACAGAACATGAAACAGGACACAGAACACAGAACATGAAACAGAACACAGAACATGAAACAGGACACAGAGCATGAAACAGGACACAAAACACAGAACATGAAACAGGACACAGAACACAGAACATGAAACAGGACACAGAACATGAAACAGGACACAGAACACAGAACATGAAACAGGACACAGAACATGAAACAGGACACAGAACACAGAGCATGAAACAGGACACAGAACATGAAACAGGACACAGAACATGAAACAGGACACAGAACACAGAACATGAAACAGGACACAGAGCATGAAACAGGACACAGAACATGTAACAGGACACAGAACATGAAACAGGACACAGAACACAGAACATGAAACAGGACACAGAGCATGAAACAGGACACAGAACATGAAACAGAACACAGAACATGAAACAGGACACAGAACATGAAACAGAACACAGAACACAGAACATGAAACAGGACACAGAACACAGAACATGAAACAGAACACAGAACATGAAACAGGACACAGAACACAGACCATGAAACAGGACACAGAACACAGAACATGAAACAGGACACAGAACATGAAACAGGACACAGAACATGAAACAGGACACAGAACACAGAGCATGAAACAGGACACAAAACATGAAACAGGACACAGAACACAGAACATGAAACAGAACACAGAACATGAAACAGGACACAGAACACAGAGCATGAAACAGGACACAGAACACAGAGCATGAAACAGGACACAGAACACAGAACATGAAACAGGACACAGAACATGAAACAGGACACAGAACATGAAACAGGACACAGAACATGAAACAGGACACAGAACATGAAACAGGACACAGAACATGAAACAGAACACAGAACATGAAACAGAACACAGAACATGAAACAGGACACAGAACACAGAACATGAAACAGGACACAGAACACAGAACATGAAACAGGACACAGAACACAGAGCATGAAACAGGACACAGAACACAGAACATGAAACAGGACACAGAACACAGAGCATGAAACAGGACACAGAACATGAAACAGGACACAGAACACAGAACATGAAACAGGACACAGAACACAGAGCATGAAACAGGACACAGAACACAGAACATGAAACAGGACACAGAACACAGAGCATGAAACAGGACACAGAACATGAAACAGGACACAGAACACAGAACATGAAACAGGACACAGAACATGAAACAGGACACAGAACACAGAGCATGAAACAGGACACAGAACATGAAACAGGACACAGAACACAGAGCATGAAACAGGACACAGAACATGAAACAGGACACAGAACACAGAGCATGAAACAGGACACAGAACACAGAGCATGAAACAGGACACAGAACACGAAACAGGACACAGAACACAGAGCATGAAACAGGACACAGAACACAGAGCATGAAACAGGACACAGAACATGAAACAGGACACAGAACACAGAGCATGAAACAGGACACAGAACATGAAACAGGACACAGAACACAGAGCATGAAACAGGACACAGAACACAGAGCATGAAACAGGACACAGAACATGAAACAGGACACAGAACACAGAGCATGAAACAGGACACAGAACACAGAGCATGAAACAGGACACAGAACATGAAACAGGACACAGAACATGAAACAGGACACAGAACACAGAGCATGAAACAGGACACAGAACATGAAACAGGACACAGAACACAGAGCATGAAACAGGACACAGAACATGAAACAGGACACAGAACACAGAACATGAAACAGGACACAGAACACAGAGCATGAAACAGGACACAGAACATGAAACAGGACACAGAACACAGAGCATGAAACAGGACACAGAACATGAAACAGGACACAGAACACAGAGCATGAAACAGGACACAGAGCATGAAACAGGACACAGAACATGAAACAGGACACAGAACACAGAACATGAAACAGGACACAGAACACAGAACATGAAACAGGACACAGAACACAGAGCATGAAACAGGACACAGAACATAGAACATGAAACAGGACACAGAACACAGAGCATGAAACAGGACACAGAACATGAAACAGGACACAGAACACAGAACATGAAACAGGACACAGAACATGAAACAGGACACAGAACACAGAGCATGAAACAGGACACAGAACATGAAACAGGACACAGAACACAGAGCATGAAACAGGACACAGAACATGAAACAGGACACAGAACACAGAGCATGAAACAGGACACAGAACACAGAGCATGAAACAGGACACAGAACATGAAACAGGACACAGAACACAGAGCATGAAACAGGACACAGAACACAGAGCATGAAACAGGACACAGAACACAGAGCATGAAACAGGACACAGAACATGAAACAGGACACAGAACACAGAGCATGAAACAGGACACAGAGCATGAAACAGGACACAGAACATGAAACAGGACACAGAACATGAAACAGGACACAGAAAATGAAACAGGACACAGAACATGAAACAGAACACAGAACATGAAACAGGACACAGAACACAGAACATGAAACAGGACACAGAACACAGAACATGAAACAGGACACAGAACACAGAGCATGAAACAGGACACAGAACACAGAACATGAAACAGGACACAGAACACAGAGCATGAAACAGGACACAGAACACAGAACATGAAACAGGACACAGAACACAGAGCATGAAACAGGACACAGAACATGAAACAGGACACAGAACACAGAACATGAAACAGGACACAGAACATGAAACAGGACACAGAACACAGAGCATGAAACAGGACACAGAACATGAAACAGGACACAGAACATGAAACAGGACACAGAACACAGAGCATGAAACAGGACACAGAACATGAAACAGGACACAGAACATGAAACAGGACACAGAACATGAAACAGAACACAGAACATGAAACAGGACACAGAGCATGAAACAGGACACAGAACATGAAACAGGACACAAAACACAGAACATGAAACAGGACACAGAACATGAAACAGGACACAGAACATGAAACAGGACACATAACACAGAACATGAAACAGGACACAGAACATGAAACAGGACACAGAGCACACAGAACATGAAACAGGACACAGAACACAGAACATGAAACAGGACACAGAACATGAAACAGGACACAGAACACAGAACATGAAACAGGACACAGAACATGAAACAGGACACAGAACACAGAGCATGAAACAGGACACAGAACATGAAACAGGACACAGAACATGAAACAGGACACAGAACACAGAACATGAAACAGGACACAGAGCATGAAACAGGACACAAAACACAGAACATGAAACAGGACACAGAACACAGAACATGAAACAGGACACAGAGCATGAAACAGGACACAGAACATGAAACAGAACACAGAACATGAAACAGACACAGAACATGAAACAGAACACAGAACACAGAACATGAAACAGGACACAGAACACAGAACATGAAACAGAACACAGAACATGAAACATGAAACAGAACACAGACCATGAAACAGGACACAGAACACAGACCATGAAACAGGACACAGAACACAGAACATGAAACAGGACACAGAACACAGAGCATGAAACAGGACACAAAACATGAAACAGGACACAGAACACAGAACATGAAACAGAACACAGAACATGAAACAGGACACAGAACACAGAGCATGAAACAGGACACAGAACACAGAGCATGAAACAGGACACAGAACACAGAACATGAAACAGGACACAGAACATGAAACAGGACACAGAACATGAAACAGGACACAGAACATGAAACAGGACACAGAACATGAAACAGAACACAGAACATGAAACAGGACACAGAACACAGAACATGAAACAGGACACAGAACACAGAACATGAAACAGGACACAGAACACAGAGCATGAAACAGGACACAGAACACAGAACATGAAACAGGACACAGAACACAGAGCATGAAACAGGACACAGAACATGAAACAGGACACAGAACACAGAACATGAAACAGGACACAGAACACAGAGCATGAAACAGGACACAGAACACAGAACATGAAACAGGACACAGAACACAGAGCATGAAACAGGACACAGAACATGAAACAGGACACAGAACACAGAACATGAAACAGGACACAGAACATGAAACAGGACACAGAACACAGAGCATGAAACAGGACACAGAACATGAAACAGGACACAGAACACAGAGCATGAAACAGGACACAGAACATGAAACAGGACACAGAACACAGAGCATGAAACAGGACACAGAACACAGAGCATGAAACAGGACACAGAACACGAAACAGGACACAGAACACAGAGCATGAAACAGGACACAGAACACAGAGCATGAAACAGGACACAGAACATGAAACAGGACACAGAACACAGAGCATGAAACAGGACACAGAACATGAAACAGGACACAGAACACAGAGCATGAAACAGGACACAGAACACAGAGCATGAAACAGGACACAGAACATGAAACAGACACAGAACACAGAGCATGAAACAGGACACAGAACACAGAGCATGAAACAGGACACAGAACATGAAACAGGACACAGAACACAGAGCATGAAACAGGACACAGAACATGAAACAGGACACAGAACACAGAGCATGAAACAGGACACAGAACATGAAACAGGACACAGAACACAGAACATGAAACAGGACACAGAACACAGAGCATGAAACAGGACACAGAACATGAAACAGGACACAGAACACAGAGCATGAAACAGGACACAGAACATGAAACAGGACACAGAACACAGAGCATGAAACAGGACACAGAGCATGAAACAGGACACAGAACATGAAACAGGACACAGAACACAGAACATGAAACAGGACACAGAACACAGAACATGAAACAGGACACAGAACACAGAGCATGAAACAGGACACAGAACACAGAACATGAAACAGGACACAGAACACAGAGCATGAAACAGGACACAGAACATGAAACAGGACACAGAACACAGAACATGAAACAGGACACAGAACATGAAACAGGACACAGAACACAGAGCATGAAACAGGACACAGAACATGAAACAGGACACAGAACACAGAGCATGAAACAGGACACAGAACATGAAACAGGACACATAACACAGAGCATGAAACAGGACACAGAACACAGAGCATGAAACAGGACACAGAACATGAAACAGGACACAGAACACAGACACAGAACACAGAGCATGAAACAGGACACAGAACATGAAACAGGACACAGAACATGAAACAGGACACAGAACATGAAACAGAACACAGAACATGAAACAGGACACAGAGCATGAAACAGGACACAAAACACAGAACATGAAACAGGACACAAAACACAGAACATGAAACAGGACACAAAACACAGAACATGAAACAGGACACAAAACACAGAACATGAAACAGGACACAGAACACAGAACATGAAACAGAACACAGAACATGAAACAGGACACAGAGCATGAAACAGGACACAAAACACAGAACATGAAACAGGACACAGAACACAGAACATGAAACAGGACACAGAACATGAAACAGGACACAGAACACAGAACATGAAACAGGACACAGAACATGAAACAGGACACAGAACACAGAGCATGAAACAGGACACAGAACATGAAACAGGACACAGAACATGAAACAGGACACAGAACACAGAACATGAAACAGGACACAGAGCATGAAACAGGACACAGAACATGTAACAGGACACAGAACATGAAACAGGACACAGAACACAGAACATGAAACAGGACACAGAGCATGAAACAGGACACAGAACATGAAACAGAACACAGAACATGAAACAGGACACAGAACATGAAACAGAACACAGAACACAGAACATGAAACAGGACACAGAACACAGAACATGAAACAGAACACAGAACATGAAACATGAAACAGAACACAGAACAGGACAGAACAGAGACATGAAACAGGACACAGAACACAGAACATGAAACAGGACACAGAACACAGAGCATGAAACAGGACACAAAACATGAAACAGGACAGAACACAGAACATGAAACAGAACACAGAACACAGAACAGAACACAGAGCATGAAACAGGACACAGAACACAGAGCATGAAACAGGACACAGAACACAGAACATGAAACAGGACACAGAACATGAAACAGGACACAGAACATGAAACAGGACACAGAACATGAAACAGACACAGACACAGAACATGAAACAGAACACAGAACATGAAACAGGACACAGAACACAGAACATGAAACAGGACACAGAACACAGAACATGAAACAGGACACAGAACACAGAGCATGAAACAGGACACAGAACACAGAACATGAAACAGGACACAGAACACAGAGCATGAAACAGGACACAGAACATGAAACAGGACACAGAACACAGAACATGAAACAGGACACAGAACACAGAGCATGAAACAGGACACAGAACACAGAACATGAAACAGGACACAGAACACAGAGCATGAAACAGGACACAGAACATGAAACAGGACACAGAACACAGAACATGAAACAGGACACAGAACATGAAACAGGACACAGAACACAGAGCATGAAACAGGACACAGAACATGAAACAGGACACAGAACACAGAGCATGAAACAGGACACAGAACATGAAACAGGACACAGAACACAGAGCATGAAACAGGACACAGAACACAGAGCATGAAACAGGACACAGAACATGAAACAGGACACAGAACACAGAGCATGAAACAGGACACAGAACACAGAGCATGAAACAGGACACAGAACATGAAACAGGACACAGAACACAGAGCATGAAACAGGACACAGAACATGAAACAGGACACAGAACATGAAACAGGACACAGAACACAGAACATGAAACAGGACACAGAACATGAAACAGGACACAGAACACAGAGCATGAAACAGGACACAGAGCATGAAACAGGACACAGAACATGAAACAGGACACAGAACACAGAGCATGAAACAGGACACAGAACATGAAACAGGACACAGAACACAGAGCATGAAACAGGACACAGAACATGAAACAGGACACAGAACACAGAACATGAAACAGGACACAGAACACAGAGCATGAAACAGGACACAGAACATGAAACAGGACACAGAACACAGAGCATGAAACAGGACACAGAACATGAAACAGGACACAGAACACAGAGCATGAAACAGGACACAGAGCATGAAACAGGACACAGAACATGAAACAGGACACAGAACACAGAACATGAAACAGGACACAGAACACAGAACATGAAACAGGACACAGAACACAGAGCATGAAACAGGACACAGAACATAGAACATGAAACAGGACACAGAACACAGAGCATGAAACAGGACACAGAACATGAAACAGGACACAGAACACAGAACATGAAACAGGACACAGAACATGAAACAGGACACAGAACACAGAGCATGAAACAGGACACAGAACATGAAACAGGACACAGAACACAGAGCATGAAACAGGACACAGAACATGAAACAGGACACAGAACACAGAGCATGAAACAGGACACAGAACACAGAGCATGAAACAGGACACAGAACATGAAACAGGACACAGAACACAGAGCATGAAACAGGACACAGAACACAGAGCATGAAACAGGACACAGAACACAGAGCATGAAACAGGACACAGAACATGAAACAGGACACAGAACACAGAGCATGAAACAGGACACAGAGCATGAAACAGGACACAGAACATGAAACAGGACACAGAACATGAAACAGGACACAGAACATGAAACAGGACACAGAAAATGAAACAGGACACAGAACATGAAACAGAACACAGAACATGAAACAGGACACAGAACACAGAACATGAAACAGGACACAGAACACAGAACATGAAACAGGACACAGAACACAGAGCATGAAACAGGACACAGAACATGAAACAGGACACAGAACACAGAGCATGAAACAGGACACAGAACATGAAACAGGACACAGAACACAGAACATGAAACAGGACACAGAACACAGAACATGAAACAGGACACAGAACACAGAGCATGAAACAGGACACAGAACACAGAACATGAAACAGGACACAGAACACAGAGCATGAAACAGGACACAAAACATGAAACAGGACACAGAACACAGAACATGAAACAGAACACAGAACATGAAACAGGACACAGAACACAGAGCATGAAACAGGACACAGAACACAGAGCATGAAACAGGACACAGAACACAGAACATGAAACAGGACACAGAACATGAAACAGGACACAGAACATGAAACAGGACACAGAACATGAAACAGGACACAGAACATGAAACAGGACACAGAACATGAAACAGAACACAGAACATGAAACAGGACACAGAACACAGAACATGAAACAGGACACAGAACACAGAACATGAAACAGGACACAGAACACAGAACATGAAACAGAACACAGAACATGAAACAGGACACAGAACATGAAACAGGACACAGAACACAGAACATGAAACAGGACACAGAACACAGAACATGAAACAGGACACAGAACACAGAACATGAAACAGGACACAGAACACAGAGCATGAAACAGGACACAGAACACAGAACATGAAACAGGACACAGAACACAGAGCATGAAACAGGACACAGAACATGAAACAGGACACAGAACACAGAACATGAAACAGGACACAGAACATGAAACAGGACACAGAACACAGAGCATGAAACAGGACACAGAACATGAAACAGGACACAGAACACAGAGCATGAAACAGGACACAGAACATGAAACAGGACACAGAACACAGAGCATGAAACAGGACACAGAACACAGAGCATGAAACAGGACACAGAACACGAAACAGGACACAGAACACAGAGCATGAAACAGGACACAGAACACAGAGCATGAAACAGGACACAGAACACAGAGCACAACAGAACACAGAACATGAAACAGGACACAGAACACAGAGCATGAAACAGGACACAGAACACAGAGCATGAAACAGGACACAGAACATGAAACAGGACACAGAACAGAGCAGAAACAGCATGAAACAGGACACAGAACATGAAACAGGACACAGAACACAGAGCATGAAACAGGACACAGAACATGAAACAGGACACAGAACACAGAGCATGAAACAGGACACAGAACATGAAACAGGACACAGAACACAGAGCATGAAACAGGACACAGAACACAGAGCATGAAACAGGACACAGAACATGAAACAGGACACAGAACACAGAGCATGAAACAGGACACAGAACATGAAACAGGACACAGAACACAGAGCATGAAACAGGACACAGAGCATGAAACAGGACACAGAACACACAGAACATGAAACAGGACACAGAACACAGAACATGAAACAGGACACAGAACACAGAGCATGAAACAGGACACAGAACATAGAACATGAAACAGGACACAGAACACAGAGCATGAAACAGGACACAGAACATGAAACAGGACACAGAACACAGAACATGAAACAGGACACAGAACACAGAAACAGGACACAGAACACAGAGCATGAAACAGGACACAGAACACAGAGCATGAAACAGGACACAGAACACAGAGCATGAAACAGGACACAGAACATGAAACAGGACACAGAACACAGACATGAAACAGGACACAGAACACAGAGCATGAAACAGGACACAGAACATGAAACAGGACACAGAACACAGAGCATGAAACAGGACACAGAACACAGAGCAGAAACAGGACACAGAACACAGAGCAGAAACAGAACACAGAACATGAAACAGGACACAGAACACAGAGCATGAAACAGGACACAGAACACAGAACATGAAACAGGACACAGAACATGAAACAGACACAGAACACAGAGCATGAAACAGGACACAGAACACAGAGCATGAAACAGACACAGAACATGAAACAGGACACAGAACACAGAGCATGAAACAGGACACAGAACACAGAGCATGAAACAGGACACAGAACATGAAACAGGACACAGAACACAGAGCATGAAACAGGACACAGAACATGAAACAGGACACAGAACACAGAGCATGAAACAGGACACAGAACATGAAACAGGACACAGAACACAGAACATGAAACAGGACACAGAACACAGAGCATGAAACAGGACACAGAACATGAAACAGGACACAGAACACAGAGCATGAAACAGGACACAGAACATGAAACAGGACACAGAACACAGAGCATGAAACAGAACACAGAGCATGAAACAGGACACAGAACATGAAACAGGACACAGAACACAGAACATGAAACAGGACACAGAACACAGAACATGAAACAGGACACAGAACACAGAGCATGAAACAGACACAGAACAGAACATGAAACAGGACACAGAACACAGAGCATGAAACAGGACACAGAACATGAAACAGACACAGAACACAGAACATGAAACAGGACACAGAACATGAAACAGGACACAGAACACAGAGCATGAAACAGGACACAGAACATGAAACAGGACACAGAACACAGAGCATGAAACAGGACACAGAACATGAAACAGACACAGAACACAGAGCATGAAACAGGACACAGAACACAGAGCATGAAACAGGACACAGAACATGAAACAGGACACAGAACACAGAGCATGAAACAGACACAGAACACAGAGCATGAAACAGGACACAGAACACAGAGCATGAAACAGGACACAGAACATGAAACAGGACACAGAACACAGAGCATGAAACAGGACACAGAGCATGAAACAGGACACAGAACATGAAACAGGACACAGAACATGAAACAGGACACAGAACATGAAACAGGACACAGAAAATGAAACACAGAACATGAAACAGAACACAGAACATGAAACAGGACACAGAACACAGAACATGAAACAGGACACAGAACACAGAACATGAAACAGGACACAGAACACAGAGCATGAAACAGGACACAGAACATGAAACAGGACACAGAACACAGAGCATGAAACAGGACACAGAACATGAAACAGGACACAGAACACAGAACATGAAACAGGACACAGAACACAGAACATGAAACAGGACACAGAACACAGAGCATGAAACAGGACACAGAACACAGAACATGAAACAGGACACAGAACACAGAGCATGAAACAGGACACAGAACATGAAACAGGACACAGAACACAGAACATGAAACAGGACACAGAACATGAAACAGGACACAGAACACAGAGCATGAAACAGGACACAGAACATGAAACAGGACACAGAACACAGAGCATGAAACAGGACACAGAACATGAAACAGGACACAGAACACAGAGCATGAAACAGGACACAGAACACAGAGCATGAAACAGGACACAGAACATGAAACAGGACACAGAACACAGAGCATGAAACAGGACACAGAACACAGAGCATGAAACAGGACACAGAACATGAAACAGGACACAGAACACAGAGCATGAAACAGGACACAGAACATGAAACAGGACACAGAACACAGAACATGAAACAGGACACAGAACACAGAGCATGAAACAGGACACAGAACATGAAACAGGACACAGAACACAGAGCATGAAACAGACACAGAACATGAAACAGGACACAGAACACAGAGCATGAAACAGGACACAGAACATGAAACAGGACACAGAACACAGAGCATGAAACAGGACACAGAACACAGAGCATGAAACAGGACACAGAACATGAAACAGGACACAGAACACAGAGCATGAAACAGGACACAGAACACAGAGCATGAAACAGGACACAGAACATGAAACAGGACACAGAACACAGAGCATGAAACAGGACACAGAACAGAAACAGACACAGAACACAGAGATGAAACAGACACAGAACATGAAACAGGACACAGAACACAGAACATGAAACAGGACACAGAACACAGAGCATGAAACAGGACACAGAACATGAAACAGGACACAGAACACAGAGACATGAAACAGGACACAGAGCACAGGACACAGAACATGAAACAGGACACAGAACACAGAACATGAAACAGGACACAGAACACAGAGCATGAAACAGGACACAGAACATGAAACAGGACACAGAACACAGAGCATGAAACAGGACACAGAACATGAAACAGGACACAGAACACAGAGCATGAAACAGGACACAGAACATGAAACAGGACACAGAACACAGAACATGAAACAGGACACAGAACACAGAGCATGAAACAGGACACAGAACATGAAACAGGACACAGAGCAGAACAGAACAGAGCATGAAACAGGACACAGAACATGAAACAGGACACAGAACACAGAACATGAAACAGGACACAGAACACAGAGCATGAAACAGGACACAGAACATGAAACAGGACACAGAACACAGAGCATGAAACAGGACACAGAGCATGAAACAGGACACAGAACACAGAGCATGAAACAGGACACAGAACACAGAGCATGAAACAGGACACAGAACACAGAGCATGAAACAGGACACAGAGCATGAAACAGGACACAGAACACAGAGCATGAAACAGGACACAGAACGTGAAACAGGACACAGAACACAGAGCATGAAACAGGACACAGAACATGAAACAGGACACAGAACACAGAGCATGAAACAGGACACAGAACATGAAACAGGACACAGAACACAGAACATGAAACAGGAACACAGAGCATGAAACAGGACACAGAACATGAAACAGGACACAGAACACAGAGCATGAAACAGGACACAGAACATGAAACAGGACACAGAACACAGAGCATGAAACAGAACACAGAGCATGAAACAGGACACAGAACATGAAACAGGACACAGAACACAGAGCATGAAACAGGACACAGAACATGAAACAGGACACAGAACACAGAGCATGAAACAGGACACAGAACATGAAACAGGACACAGAACACAGAGCATGAAACAGGACACAGAACATGAAACAGGACACAGAACACAGAACATGAAACAGGACACAGAACACAGAGCATGAAACAGGACACAGAACATGAAACAGGACACAGAACACAGAACATGAAACAGACACAGAACATGAAACAGGACACAGAACACAGAACATGAAACAGGACACAGAACACAGAGCATGAAACAGGACACAGAACATGAAACAGGACACAGAACACAGAACATGAAACAGGACACAGAACACAGAGCATGAAACAGGACACAGAACATGAAACAGGACACAGAACACAGAACATGAAACAGGACACAGAACATGAAACAGGACACAGAACACAGAACATGAAACAGGACACAGAACACAGAGCATGAAACAGGACACAGAACATGAAACAGGACACAGAACACAGAGCATGAAACAGAACACAGAGCATGAAACAGGACACAGAACACAGAGCATGAAACAGGACACAGAACATGAAACAGGACACAGAACACAGAGCATGAAACAGGACACAGAACATGAAACAGGACACAGAACACAGAGCATGAAACAGGACACAGAGATGAAACAGACACAGAGCATGAAACAGGACACAGAACACAGAGCATGAAACAGGACACAGAACACAGAGCATGAAACAGGACACAGAACACAGAGCATGAAACAGGACACAGAGCATGAAACAGGACACAGAACACAGAGCATGAAACAGGACACAGAACGTGAAACAGGACACAGAACACAGAGCATGAAACAGGACACAGAACATGAAACAGGACACAGAACACAGAGCATGAAACAGGACACAGAACATGAAACAGGACACAGAACACAGAACATGAAACAGGACACAGAACACAGAGCATGAAACAGGACACAGAACATGAAACAGGACACAGAACACAGAGCATGAAACAGGACACAGAACATGAAACAGGACACAGAACACAGAGCATGAAACAGAACACAGAGCATGAAACAGGACACAGAACATGAAACAGGACACAGAACACAGAACACAGAACACAGAACGTGAAACAGGACACAGAACACAGAGCATGAAACAGGACACAGAACATGAAACAGGACACAGAACACAGAGCATGAAACAGGACACAGAACATGAAACAGGACACAGAACACAGAACATGAAACAGGACACAGAACACAGAGCATGAAACAGGACACAGAACACAGACACAGAACACAGAACATGAAACAGGACACAGAACATGAAACAGGACACAGACACAGAACATGAAACAGGACACAGAACACAGAGCATGAAACAGGACACAGAACATGAAACAGGACACAGAACACAGAACATGAAACAGGACACAGAACACAGAGCATGAAACAGGACACAGAACATGAAACAGGACACAGAACACAGAACATGAAACAGGACACAGAACATGAAACAGACACAGAACACAGAACATGAAACAGGACACAGAACACAGAGCATGAAACAGGACACAGAACATGAAACAGGACACAGAACACAGAGCATGAAACAGAACACAGAGCATGAAACAGGACACAGAACACAGAGCATGAAACAGGACACAGAACATGAAACAGGACACAGAACACAGAGCATGAAACAGGACACAGAACATGAAACAGGACACAGAACACAGAGCATGAAACAGGACACAGAGCATGAAACAGGACACAGAACACAGAGCATGAAACAGGACACAGAACACAGAGCATGAAACAGGACACAGAACACAGAGCATGAAACAGGACACAGAGCATGAAACAGGACACAGAACACAGAGCATGAAACAGGACACAGAACGTGAAACAGGACACAGAACACAGAGCATGAAACAGGACACAGAACATGAAACAGGACACAGAACACAGAGCATGAAACAGGACACAGAACATGAAACAGGACACAGAACACAGAACATGAAACAGGACACAGAACACAGAGCATGAAACAGGACACAGAACATGAAACAGGACACAGAACACAGAGCATGAAACAGGACACAGAACATGAAACAGGACACAGAACACAGAGCATGAAACAGAACACAGAGCATGAAACAGGACACAGAACACAGAACATGAAACAGGACACAGAACACAGAGCATGAAACAGGACACAGAACATAGAACATGAAACAGGACACAGAACACAGAGCATGAAACAGGACACAGAACATGAAACAGGACACAGAACACAGAACATGAAACAGGACACAGAACATGAAACAGGACACAGAACACAGAACATGAAACAGGACACAGAACACAGAGCATGAAACAGGACACAGAACATGAAACAGGACACAGAACACAGAACATGAAACAGGACACAGAACACAGAGCATGAAACAGGACACAGAACATGAAACAGGACACAGAACACAGAACATGAAACAGGACACAGAACATGAAACAGGACACAGAACACAGAACATGAAACAGGACACAGAACACAGAGCATGAAACAGGACACAGAACATGAAACAGGACACAGAACACAGAGCATGAAACAGAACACAGAGCATGAAACAGGACACAGAACACAGAGCATGAAACAGGACACAGAACATGAAACAGGACACAGAACACAGAGCATGAAACAGGACACAGAACATGAAACAGGACACAGAACACAGAGCATGAAACAGGACACAGAGCATGAAACAGGACACAGAGCATGAAACAGGACACAGAACACAGAGCATGAAACAGGACACAGAACACAGAGCATGAAACAGGACACAGAACACAGAGCATGAAACAGGACACAGAGCATGAAACAGGACACAGAACACAGAGCATGAAACAGGACACAGAACGTGAAACAGGACACAGAACACAGAGCATGAAACAGGACACAGAACATGAAACAGGACACAGAACACAGAGCATGAAACAGGACACAGAACATGAAACAGGACACAGAACACAGAACATGAAACAGGACACAGAACACAGAGCATGAAACAGGACACAGAACATGAAACAGGACACAGAACACAGAGCATGAAACAGGACACAGAACATGAAACAGGACACAGAACACAGAGCATGAAACAGAACACAGAGCATGAAACAGGACACAGAACATAAAACAGGACACAGAACACAGAGCATGAAACAGGACACAGAACGTGAAACAGGACACAGAACACAGAGCATGAAACAGGACACAGAACATGAAACAGGACACAGAACACAGAGCATGAAACAGGACACAGAACATGAAACAGGACACAGAACACAGAACATGAAACAGGACACAGAACACAGAGCATGAAACAGGACACAGAACATGAAACAGGACACAGAACACAGAACATGAAACAGGACACAGAACATGAAACAGGACACAGCACACAGAACATGAAACAGGACACAGAACACAGAGCATGAAACAGGACACAGAACATGAAACAGGACACAGAACACAGAACATGAAACAGGACACAGAACACAGAGCATGAAACAGGACACAGAACATGAAACAGGACACAGAACACAGAACATGAAACAGGACACAGAACATGAAACAGGACACAGAACACAGAACATGAAACAGGACACAGAACACAGAGCATGAAACAGGACACAGAACATGAAACAGGACACAGAACACAGAGCATGAAACAGAACACAGAGCATGAAACAGGACACAGAACACAGAGCATGAAACAGGACACAGAACATGAAACAGGACACAGAACACAGAGCATGAAACAGGACACAGAACATGAAACAGGACACAGAACACAGAGCATGAAACAGGACACAGAGCATGAAACAGGACACAGAACACAGAGCATGAAACAGGACACAGAACACAGAGCATGAAACAGGACACAGAACACAGAGCATGAAACAGGACACAGAGCATGAAACAGGACACAGAACACAGAGCATGAAACAGGACACAGAACGTGAAACAGGACACAGAACACAGAGCATGAAACAGGACACAGAACATGAAACAGGACACAGAACACAGAGCATGAAACAGGACACAGAACATGAAACAGGACACAGAACACAGAACATGAAACAGGACACAGAACACAGAGCATGAAACAGGACACAGAACATGAAACAGGACACAGAACACAGAGCATGAAACAGGACACAGAACATGAAACAGGACACAGAACACAGAGCATGAAACAGAACACAGAGCATGAAACAGGACACAGAACATAAAACAGGACACAGAACACAGAGCATGAAACAGGACACAGAACGTGAAACAGGACACAGAACACAGAGCATGAAACAGGACACAGAACATGAAACAGGACACAGAACACAGAGCATGAAACAGGACACAGAACATGAAACAGGACACAGAACACAGAACATGAAACAGGACACAGAACACAGAGCATGAAACAGGACACAGAACATGAAACAGGACACAGAACACAGAACATGAAACAGGACACAGAACATGAAACAGGACACAGCACACAGAACATGAAACAGGACACAGAACACAGAGCATGAAACAGGACACAGAACATGAAACAGGACACAGAACACAGAACATGAAACAGGACACAGAACACAGAGCATGAAACAGGACACAGAACATGAAACAGGACACAGAACACAGAACATGAAACAGGACACAGAACATGAAACAGGACACAGAACACAGAACATGAAACAGGACACAGAACACAGAGCATGAAACAGGACACAGAACATGAAACAGGACACAGAACACAGAGCATGAAACAGAACACAGAGCATGAAACAGGACACAGAACACAGAGCATGAAACAGGACACAGAACATGAAACAGGACACAGAACACAGAGCATGAAACAGGACACAGAACATGAAACAGGACACAAAACATCCATCGACAAGAACAGCTCAAGGAAAGAACTACGTAAAGAAAAACATGTTTAAAGGCCTAACCTTTAACCTATCAACCTTTAACCTATCAATACATACACACAGACTATCTGGGTCAAATAGGGGAGAGGTGTTGTGCCGTGAGGTGTTGCTTTATCTGTTTTTACATATCAATACATACACACAAACTATCTGGGTCAAATAGGGAGAGGTGTTGTGCCGTGAGGTGTTGCTTTTATCTGTTTTTACATATCAATACATACACACAAACTATCTGGGTCAAATAGGGAGAGGTGTTGTGCCGTGAGGTGTTGCTTTATCTGTTTTTACATATCAATACATACACACAAACTATCTGGGTCAAATAGGGGAGAGGTGTTGTGCCGTGAGGTGTTGCTTTATCTGTTTTTACATATCAATACATACACACAAACTATCTGGGTCAAATAGGGGAGAGGTGTTGTGCCGTGAGGTGTTGCTTTATCTGTTTTTACATATCAATACATACACACAAACTATCTGGGTCAAATAGGGGAGGTGTTGTGCCGTGAGGTGTTGCTTTATCTGTTTTTACATATCAATACATACACCCAAACTATCTGGGTCAAATAGGGGAGAGGTGTTGTGCGTGAGGTGTTGCTTTATCTGTTTTTACATATCAATACATACACACAAACTATCTGGGTCAAATAGGGAGAGGTGTTGTGCCGTGAGGTGTTGCTTTATCTGTTTTTACATATCAATACATACACACAAACTATCTGGGTCAAATAGGGGAGAGGTGTTG
>NW_025750431.1:0-19223 GCF_021184085.1 Oncorhynchus gorbuscha | reverse complement strand
GATACTACTGTAACACTATCCAGGAAACACAACGTCATGACCTGGCCCAAGGTCAGCCCGTAATGAGGTGATACTACTGTAACACTATCCAGGAAACACAACGCCATGACCTGGCCCAAGGTCAGCCCGTAATGAGGTGATACTACTGTAACACTATCCAGGAAACACAACGCTGGCGACCTGGCCCATGTCAGCCTCGTAATGAGGTGATACTACTGTAACACTATCCAGGAAACACAACGTCATGACCCGGCCCAAGGTCAGCCCGTAATGAGGTGATACTACTGTAACACTATCCAGGAAACACAACGCCATGACCTGGGCCCAAGGTCAGCCCGTAATGAGGTGATACTACTGTAACACTATCCAGGAAACACAACGCCATGACCTGGCCCAAGGTCAGCCCGTAATGAGGTGATACTACTGTAACACTATCCAGGAAACACAACGCCATGACCTGGCCCAAGGTCAGCCCGTAATGAGGTGATACTACTGTAACACTATCCAGGAAACACAACGTCATGACCTGGCCCAAGGTCGTCCGCAATGAGGTGATACTACTGTAACACTATCCAGGAAACACAACGTCATGACCTGCCCAAGGTCAGCCCGCAATGAGGTGATACTACTGTAACACTATCCAGGAAACACAACGCCATGACCTGGCCCAAGGTCAGCCCGTAATGAGGTGATACTACTGTAACACTATCCAGAAACACCAACGTCATGACCTGGCCCAAGGTCAGCCCGTAATGAGGTGATACTACTGTAACACTATCCAGGGAAACACAACGTCATGACCTGGCCCAAGGTCAGCCCGTAATGAGGTGATACTACTGTAACACTATCCAGGAAACACAACGCCATGACCTGGCCCAAGGTCAGCCCGTAATGAGGTGATACTACTGTAACACTATCCAGGAAACACAACGTCCATGACCTGGCCCAAGGTCAGCCCGTAATGAGGTGATACTACTGTAACACTATCCAGGAAACACAACGCCATGACCTGGCCCAAGGTCAGCCCGTAATGAGGATACTACTGTAACACTATCCAGAAACACAACGGGCCATGACCTGGCCCAAGGTCAGCCCGTATGAGGTGATACTACTGTAACACTATCCAGGAAACACAACGTCCATGACCTGGCCTGGTCAGCCCGTAATGAGGTGATACTACTGTAACACTATCCAGGAAACACAACGCCATGACCTGGCCCAAGGTCAGCCCGCGCAATGAGGTGATACTACTGTAACACTATCCAGGAAACACAACGTCATGACCTGGCCCAAGGTCAGCCCGTAATGAGGTGATACTACTGTAATACAGTCGTTGCCACCGATTCTTCACCTGCCGTAAACAGTAAACAACGTCCAGAGCTCGGAGAAGGTAATTAATTGGAACATTAGAATGAGAGCAGGGGACTAACCTTTGAGGATGAACTAGTCAGCAACAACACTTTGCCACCAAAACTGAAGCAAACGACACAGACAACATCACCTATATTTCACAGCCTTTATGGTTTAAAGCCATAGAGTAGTATTACTGTAACTATAGAGTAGTATTACTGTAACTATAGAGTAGTATTACTGTAACTATAGAGTAGTATTACTGTAACTATAGAGTAGTATTACTGTAGATAGAGTAGTATTACTGTAACTATAGAGTAGTATTACTGTAGATAGAGTAGTATTACTGTAACTATAGAGTAGTATTACTGTAACTATAGAGTAGTATTACTGTAACTATAGAGTAGTATTACTGTAACTATAGAGTAGTATTACTGTAGATATAGAGTAGTATTACTGTAGCTATAGAGTAGTATTACTGTAACTATAGAGTAGCATTGCTGTACCCATAAAGTAGTATTACTGTAGCTATAGAGTAGTATTACTGTAACTATAGAGTAGTATTACTGTAGCTATAGATTAGTATTACTGTAACTACAGAGTAGTGTTACTGTAGCTATAGAGTAGTATTACTGTAGCTATAGAGTAGTATTACTGTAACTATAGAGTAACTATAGAGTAGTATTACTGTAACTATAGAGTAAAGTATTACTGTAACTATAGATTAGAATTACTGTAACTACAGAGTAGTATTACTGTAGCTATAGAGTAGTATTACTGTAGCTATAGAGTAGTATTACTGTAACTATAGAGCCATAGAGTAATTACTGTAACTATAGAGCCATTACTGTACCTAGAGCAGTATTACTGTAACTATAGAGTAGTATTACTGTAACTATAGAGTAGTGTTACTGTAACTATAGAGCTGTAGCTATAGAGTAGTAATACTGTAACTATAGACTGTAACTATAGAGTAGTATTACTGTAACTATAGAGTAGTATTACTGTAACTATAGAGTAGTATTACTGTAACTATAGAGCTATAGAGTAGTATTACTGTAACTATAGAGCTATAGAGTATTACTGTAACTATAGAGTAGTATTACTGTAGCTATAGAGTAGTATTACTGTAGCTATAGAGTAGTATTACTGTAACTATAGAGTAGTATTACTGTAACTATAGAGTAGTGTTACTGTAGCTGTAGAGTAGTATTACTGTAGCTATAGAGTAGTATTACTGTAACTATAGAGTAGTATTACTGTAACTATAGAGTAGTGTTACTGTAACTATAGAGCTATAGAGTAGTATTACTGTAAATATAGAGTATTACTGTAGCTATAGAGTAGTATTACTGTAGATATAGAGTATTACTGTAACTATAGAGTAGTAGTAGTACTGTAACTATAGAGTAGTGTTACTGTAGCTATAGAGTAGTATTACTGTAGCTATAGAGTAGTATTGCTGTAGCCATAGAGTAGTATTACTGTAACTATAGAGTAGTATTACTGTAACTATAGAGTAGAATTACTGTAACTACAGAGTAGTGTTACTGTAGCTATAGAGTAGTATTACTGTAACTATAGAGCTATAGAGTAGTATTACTGTAACTATAGAGTAGTATTACTGTATCTATAGAGCAGTATTACTGTAACTATAGAGTAGTATTACTGTAACTATAGAGTAGTGTTACTGTAGCTATAGAGTAGTATTACTGTAGCTATAGAGTAGTATTACTGTAACTATAGAGCTATAGAGTAGTATTACTGTAACTATAGAGTAGTATTACTGTAACTATAGAGTAGTGTTACTGTAACTATAGAGCTATAGAGTAGTATTACTGTAACTATAGAGCTATAGAGTAGTATTACTGTAACTATAGAGTAGTATTACTGTAGCTATAGAGTAGTATTACTGTAGCTATAGAGTAGTATTACTGTAACTATAGAGTAGTATTACTGTAACTATAGAGTAGTGTTACTGTAGCTGTAGAGTAGTATTACTGTAGCGATAGAGTAGTATTACTGTAACTATAGAGTAGTGTTACTGTAACTATAGAGCTATAGAGTAGTATTACTGTAACTATAGAGTAGTATTACTGTAGCTATAGAGTAGTATTACTGTAGATATAGAGTAGTATTACTGTAACTATAGAGTAGTGTTACTGTAACTATAGAGTAGTATTACTGTAACTATAGAGTAGTGTTACTGTAGATATAGAGCTATAGAGTAGTATTACTGTAACTATAGAGTAGTATTACTGTAACTATAGAGTAGTATTACTGTAGCTATAGAGTAGTATTACTGTGACTATAGAGTAGTGTTACTGTAACTATAGAGTAGTATTACTGTAACTATAGAGTAGTGTTACTGTAACTATAGAGTAGTATTACTGTAATTATAGAGTAGTATTACTGTAACTATAGAGTAGTATTACTGTAACTATAGAGTAGTGTTACTGTAGCTGTAGAGTAGTATTACTGTAGCTATAGAGTAGTATTACTGTGACTATAGAGTAGTGTTACTGTAACTATAGAGCTATAGAAAGTATTACTGTAACTATAGAGTAGTATTACAGTAGCTATGAGTAGTATTACTGTAGCTATAGAGTAGTATTACTGTAACTATAGAGCTGAGTAGCTAACTATAGAGTATTTACTGTAACTATAGAGCTATAGAGTATTACTGTAACTATAGAGTAGTGTTACTGTAACTATAGAGTAGTATTACTGTAATAAGTAGATATTTTGTAACTATAGAGTAGTATTACTGTAACTATAGAGTAGTATTACTGTAGCTGTAGAGTAGTATTTACTGTAGCTATAGAGTAGTATTACTGTAACTATAGAGTAGTATTACTGTAACTATAGAGTAGTATTACTGTGGCTATAGAGTAGTAATACTGTGGCTGTAGAGTAGCAATACTGTAACTATAGAGTAGTGTTACTGTAATATAGAGCTATAGAGTAGTGTTAATGTAACTATAGAGTAGTATTACTGTAACTATAGAGTAGTATTACTGTAACTATAGAGTAGTATTACTGTGGCTATAGAGTAGTAATACTGTGGCTATAGAGTATTATTACTGTAACTATAGAGTAGTATTACTGTAACTATAGAGTAGTATTACTGTAACTATAGAGTAGTGTTACTGTAGCTATAAAGCTATAGAGTAGTATTACTGTAACTATAGAGTAGTATTACTGTAACTATAGAGTAGTATTACTGTAACTATAGAGTAGTATTACTGTGGCTATAGAGTAGTATTACTGTAACTATAGAGTAGTATTACTGTAACTATAGAGTAGTATTACTGTAACTATAGAGTAGTATTACTGTAACTATAGAGTAGTATTACTGTAACTATAGAGTAGTATTACTGTAACTATAGAGTAGTATTACTGTAACTATAGAGTAGTATTACTGTAACTATAGAGTAGTATTACTGTAACTATAGAGTAGTATTACTGTAGCTATAGAGTAGTATTACTGTAACTATAGAGTAGTATTACTCTAACTATAGAGTAGTATTACTGTGGCTATAGAGTAGTATTACTGTAACTATAGAGTATTACTGTAGCTATAGAGTAGTATTACTGTAACTATAGAGTAGTATTACTGTAATTATAGAGTAGTATTACTGTAACTATAGAGTAGTATTACTGTAACTATAGGTAGTATTACTGTAACTATAGAGTAGTATTACTGTGGCTATAGAGTAGTATTACTGTAGCTATAGAGTAGTATTACTGTGGCTATAGAGTAGTATTACTGTAGCTATAGAGTAGTATTACTGTAGCTATAGAGTAGTATTACTGTGGCTATAGAGTAGTATTACTGTGGCTATAGAGTAGTATTACTGTAGCTATAGAGTAGTATTACTGTAACTATAGAGTAGTATTACTGTAACTATAGAGTAGTATTACTGTAACTATAGAGTAGTATTACTGTAACTATAGAGTAGTATTACTGTAACTATAGAGTAGTATTACTCGTAGCTATAGAGTAGTATTACTGTAGCTATAGAGTAGTATTACTGTAGCTATAGAGTAGTATTACTGTAACTATAGAGATATTACTGTAACTATAGAGTAGTATTACTGTAACTATAGGTAGTATTACTGTAACTATAGGTAGTATTACTGTAACTATAGAGTAGTATTACTGTAACTATAGAGTAGTATTACTGTAACTATAGGTAGTATTACTGTAACTATAGAGTAGTATTACTGTAACTATAGAGTAGTATTACTGTAGCTATAGAGTAGTATTACTGTAACTATAGAGTAGTGTTACTGTAACTATAGAGTAGTATTACTGTAACTATAGAGTAGTATTACTGTAGCTATAGAGTAGTGTTACTGTAGCTATAGAGTAGTATTACTGTAACTATAGAGTATTACTGTAACTATAGAAATAGTATTACTGTAACTATAGAAAGAAATGTGTTTCTGGATTATAACATTTTTTAACATGTGTTTTTCAAATACAAAACCATTACTGTATAGTTGAGGACAAACGTACCAAATCAGCAGGGATCAAATACTGTTCTCGCTGGCTCCTTTTATTCTAGCCATTACAATTATAGACTGAGGACAAACGTAACCAAATCTAGGAGATCAAATCCAGGTAACTCTACTGCTCTGGAGAATATGCTGGCCTCAGCTCTACTTTTATTCTAGGCGGTGTACTCTACTGCTCTGGAGAATATAACTTAGGCCTCAGGTAACTCTACAGCTCTGGAGAATATAGTTTAGGCCTCAGAGTAACTCTACTGCTCTGGAGATATATCTTAGGCCTCAGAGTAACTCTACTGCTCTGGAGAATGGCTTGGGCCTCAAGTAACTCTGCCTACTGGAGAATATAGCTTAGGCCTCAGAGTAACTCTACTGCTCTGGAGAATATAGCTTAGGCCTCAGAGTAACTCTACTCTGGAGAATATAGCTTAGGCCTCAGAGTAACTCTACTGCTCTGGAGAATATATCTTAGGCCTCAGAGTAACTCTACTGGAGAATATAGCTTAGGCCTCAGAGTAACTCTACTGCTCTGAGAATATAGCTTAGGCCTCAGAGTAACTCTACTGGAGAATATAGCTTAGGCCTCAGAGTAACTCTCTACTGCTCTGGAGAATATATCTTAGACCTCAGAGTAACTCTGCTGGAGATATAGCTTAGGCCTCAGAGCCTCTACTGGAGAATAGCTTAGGCCTCAGAGTAACTCTACTGCTCTAGAGAATATAGCTTAGGCCTCAGAGTAACTCTACTGGAGAATATAGCTTAGGCCTCAGAGTAACTCTACTGCTCACCAGAATATATCTTAGGCCTCAGAGTAACTCTACTGGAGAATATAGCTTAGGCCTCAGAGTAACTCTACTGGAGAATATAGCTTAGGCCTCAGGTAGCTCTACTGCTCTGGAGAATATAGCTTAGGCCTCAAGAGTAACTCTACTGGAGAATATAGCTTAGGCCTCAGAGTAACTCTACTGCTCTGGAGAATATCTTAGACCTCAGAGTAACTCTACTGCTCTGGAGAATATAGCTTAGGCCTCAAAGTAACTCTACTGGAGAATATAGCTTAGGCCTCAGAGTAAGTCTACTGCTCTGGAGAATATAGCTTAGGCCTCAGAGTAACTCTACTGGATAAATATAGCTTAGGCCTCAGAGTAACTCTACTGGAGAATATAGCTTAGACCTCAGAGTAACTCTACTGGAGAATATAGCTTAGGCCTCAGAGTAACTCTACTGCTCTGGAGAATATACCTTAGACCTCAGAGTAACTCTGCTGGAGAATATAGCTTAGGCCTCCAGAGTAACTCTACTGGAATATAGCTTAGGCCTCAGAGTAACTCTACTGCTCTGGAGAATATAAGCTTAGGCCTCAGAGTAGCTCTACTGGAGAATATAGCTTAGGCCTCAGAGTAACTCTACTGGAGAATATAGCTTAGGCCTCAGAGTAACTCTACAGCTCTGGAGAATATAGCTTAGACCTCAGAGTAACTCTACAGCTCTGGAGAATATAGTTTGGGCCTCAGAGTAACTCTACTGCTCTGGAGAATATAGCTTAGGCCTCAGAGTAACTCTGCTGGAGAATATAGCTTAGGCCTCAGAGTAACTCTACTGCTCTGGAGAATATAGCTTAGGCCTCCAGAGTAACTCTACTGGAGAATATAGCTTAGGCCTCAGAGTAACTCTACTGCTCTGGAGAATATATCTTAGGCCTCAGAGTAACTCTACTGCTCTGGAGAATATAGCTTAGACCTCAGGTAACTCTACTGGAGAATATAGTTAGGCCTCAAGAGTAACTCTACTGGAGAATATAGCTTAGGCCTCAGAGTAACTCTACTGGAGAATATAGCTTAGGCCTCAGAGTAACTCTACTGGAGAATATAGCTTAGGCCTCAGAGTAACTCTACTGGAGAATATAGCTTAGGCCTCAGAGTAACTCTACTGGAGAATATATCTTAGGCCTCAGAGTAACTCTACTGCTCTGGAGAATATAGCTTAGGCCTCAAAGTAACTCTACTGCTCTGAGAATATATCTTAGGCCTCAGAGTAACTCTATGCTCTGGAGAATATATCTTAGGCCTCAGAGTAGCTCTACTGGAGAATATATCTTAGGCCTCAGAGTAACTCTACTGGAGAATATAGCTTAGGCCACTCCCGTGGAAATGTCTTCAGCAGAGTTAAAGGAAAGCTAGTCCACATCTCATTAGTCCTTCCATAAAAACCCACAAGAGGTAAAACTGTATCAATCCTCAATTGACTTCCATCCACCTATTTTTCATTCTGTTTAATGAATATTTTATGGAGACGGAGAAATGAGGCAACTTTTGCTAAAATTTGCAAAAGTGAGAGGTTATATCTCTCGGGCTTAAATAAGTTTGCAAGGCTAGTCGCACATTCGGAGAGCGTTCTAGTGGGGAAAACACAAGGTTGTTGATGAGAAATCCCTGCTTACCAATCATCATCTAGCTACAGGGAGGAAAAGACACTGCTGCCTACTCTGACTGACTATAAGAGAAGTGGCCAGTACAGGGGTGGAGGGGACTAACAGACCTACAGTGTACTACTATTGACCAGGGTCCATAGGGTCCATCATCTAGCTACAGGGAGGAAAGACACTGCCCTACTCCACAGACTGACTATAGGAGAAGTGGCCACATGCAGTGGGGTGGAGGGGACTAACAGACCTACAGTGTACTGTTGACCAGGGTCCATAGGGTCCATCATCTAGCTACAGGGAGGAAAGACACTGCTGCCTACTCCACAGACTGACTTATAAGAGAAGTGGCCACGTACAGGGGTGGAGGGGGGACTAACAGACCTACAGTGTACTACTGTTGACCAGGGTCCATAGGGTCCATCATCTAGCTACAGGGAGGAAAAGACACTGCTGCCTACTCCACAGACTGACTATAGGAGAAGTGGCCACGTACAGGGGGGTGGAGGGGGGACTAACAGACCTACAGTGTACTACTGTTGACCAGGGTCCATAGGGTCCATCATCTAGCTACAGGGAGGAAAAGACACTGCTGCCTACTCCACAGACTGACTATAAGAGAAGTGGCCACGTACAGTGGGTGGAGGGGGACTAACAGACCTACAGTGTACTACTGTTGACCAGGGTCCATAGGGTCCATCATCTAGCTACAGGGAGGAAAAGACACTGCTGCCTACTCCACAGACTGACTTATAGGAGAAGTGGCCACGTACAGGGGTGGAGGGGGGACTAACAGACCTACAGTGTACTACTGTTGACCAGGGTCCATAGGGTCCATCATCTAGCTACAGGGAGGAAAAGACACTGCTGCCTACTCCACAGACTGACTATAGGAGAAGTGGCCACGTACAGTGGGGTGGAGGGGGGGGACTAACAGACCTACAGTGTACTACTGTTGACCAGGGTCCATAGGTCCATCATCTAGCTACAGGGAGGAAAAGACACTGCTGCCTACTCCACAGACTGACTTATAAGAGAAGTGGCCACGTACAGGGGTGGAGGGGACTAACAGACCTACAGTGTACTACTGTTGACCAGGGTCCATAGGGTCCATCATCTAGCTACAGGGAGGAAAAGACACTGCTGCCTACTCCACAGACTGACTATAGGAGAAGTGGCCACGTACAGGGAGTGGAGGGGACTAACAGACCTACAGTGTACTACTGTTGACCAGGGTCCATAGGGTCATCATCTAGCTACAGGGAGGAAAGACACTGCTGCCTACTCCACAGACTGACTATAGGAGAAGTGGCCACGTACAGGGGTGGAGGGGGGGACTAATAGACCTACAGTGTACTACTGTTGACCAGGGTCCATAGGGTCCATCATCTAGCTACAGGGAGGAAAAGACACTGCTGCCTACTCCACAGACTGACTATAAGAGAAGTGGCCACGTACAGGGGGGTGGAGGGGGACTAACAGACCTACAGTGTACTACTGTTGACCAGGGTCCATAGGGTCCATCATCTAGCTACAGGGAGGAAAAGACACTGCTGCCTACTCCACAGACTGACTATAGGAGAAGTGGCATATTGGATCACACCAATGATTGATAATAACAGCTCATTTAAAGTTGTAAAGATATCTAGTTACGCTAACTTTTATTAAAGCTGGTCACATAATGTTATGGTTGACTACAGCTGTCATGTACTGACCCAGTTTATACGACTTTAGGTGGAGTAAAGAGACCAGCAGACACTGGGACAAGGTGTCTTTGTGGGCGGTAGCTAACAGCTAGCTAGCAGACACTGGGACAAGGTGTCTTTGTGAGGCGGTAGCTAACAGCTAGCTAGCAGACACTGGGACAAGGTGTCTTTGTGAGGCGGTAGCTAACAGCTAGCTAGCAGACACTGGGACAAAGGTGTCTTTGTGAGCGGTAGCTAACAGCTAGCTAGCAGACACTGGGACAAGGTGTCTTTGTGAGGCGGTAGCTAACAGCTAGCTAGCAGACACTGGGACAAGGTGTCTTTTGAGGCGGTAGCTAACAGCTAGCTAGCAGACACTGGGACAAGGTGTGCTTTGTGAGGCGGTAGCTAACAGCTAGCTAGCAGACACTGGGACAAGGTGTCTTTTGTGAGGCGGTAGCTAACAGCTAGCTAGCAGACACTGGACAAGGTGTCTTTGTGAGGCGGTAGCTACCAGCTAGCTAGCAGACACTGGGACAAGGTGTCTTTGTGAGGCGGTAGCTACCAGCTAGCTAGCAGACACTGGGACAAGGTGTCTTTGTGAGGCGGTAGCTACCAGCTAGCTAGCAGACACTGGGACAAGGTGTCTTTGTGAGGCGGTAGCTAACAGCTAGCTAGCAGACACTGGGACAAGGTGTCTTTGTAAGGCGGTTAGCTACCAGCTAGCTAGCAGACACTGGGACAAGGTGTCTTTGTGAGCGGTAGCTAACAGCTAGCTAGCAGACACTGGGACAAGGTGTCTTTGTGAGGCGGTTAGCTAACAGCTAGCTAGCAGACACTGGGACAAGGTGTCTTTGTGAGGCGGTAGCTAACAGCTAGCTAGCAGACACTGGGACAAGGTGTCTTTGTGAGGCGGTAGCTAACAGCTAGCTAGCAGACACTGGGACAAGGTGTCTTTGTGAGGCTGGTAGCTAACAGCTAGCTAGCAGACACTGGGACAAGGTGTCTTTGTGAGGCGGTTAGCTACTAGCTAACAGCTAGTTGGATGTGATCAGGGTCACCGTTACTGGAAGTGTCATAGAGCCTGTTGAAAACCCCTGACAACCAGGTAAACACACCAGGAGAGGACAGTCCCAAATGGCACCTCATGCTCCCTACAGTGTACTACTGTTGACCAGGGTCCATAGGGCCAGTGACAGGGTAGTACACTATATAAGGGAACAGGTTGTCATTTGGGATGCGTATAGGGAGGGGGGGGGACCAACGGACCTTCATGTACTTTACTCTGGAGGAACAAATTCTCTTTTCACGTGCAGAACTCTATAAAGTACACATCGCCATGGAAACCGATTAACGGAAAGCCGGAGAAGCCGAAGGGGGGGGGAAATGTTTTCTGAAATCCCAAATAAATTCAGAAATAAAACCAAGGAGAGGAGTAGACTGCAAACGGGTAAAAGGTTTATCGTAATGTCTGTAAACCCAGAACCACATCAAGAGGATGAATACGTTCTTGTTTATCTTGTATTACACAGACAAGGCAGCAGTAAAGTATTTTCTGTGAATAATAATTATAGGGTTTGAACCATCCTCCTACAAGCTCAGTGATTACAATCTGTTTAATTCCACCTCTGTTAACATAAATCAGGGCAGACCAGCAAAGACACACTGCAGGTGCTTTAAATACCTTGAATCGGACTGATCTAACTCTCCCTGGTTAACATAAACAGGGCAGGGCAGCAAACCTCTTGAATCTGACTGATCTAACTCTCCCTGGTTAACATAAACAGGGCAGGGCAGCAAACCTCTTGAATCTGACTGATCTAACTCTCCCTGGTTAACATAAACAGGGCAGGGCAGCAAACCTCTTGAATCTGACTGATCTAACTCTCCCTGGTTAACATAAACAGGACAGGGCAGCAAACCTCTTGAATCTGACTGATCTAACTCTCTCTGGTTAACATAAACAGGGCAGGGCAGCAAACCTCTTGAATCGGACTGATCTAACTCTCCCTGGTTAACATAAACAGGGCAGGGCAGCAAACCTCTTGAATCGGACTGATCTAACTCTCCCTGGTTAACATAAACATGGGCAGGGCAGCAAAGACACACTGCAGGTGATTAAAATACCTTAAAGGGTCAATCCATAGTTGCTACATTAATTTTTGACTTTATAAATTAATGATGTGTCCCCATTGATTCCTGAAGAAGGTAACTTATGCCTCGTGAGCTTAGCAGCACCTCATCAGTATTCAACATGTAACCTTGTTATTCTCTAAAGTTTGTAAACAAAGTCAATGTAACCATACACTATACAGCCTCAAAACATGGATACAAATATTGTTTTTTCATAGATCAGCTCTGTCTATGAATTTCTCCTGCCAGGTACATAGAGGATTAAAATGAACTGGCCTTCTCCTGCCAGGTACATAGAGGATTAAAATGAACTGGCCTTCTGTTGCTTCTCCTGCCAGGTACATAGAGGATTAAAATGAACTGGCCTTCTGTTGCTTCTCCTGCCAGGTACATCAAGGATTAAAATGAACTGGCCTTCTCCTGCCAGGTACATAGAGGATTAAAATGAACTGGCCTTCTCCTGCCAGGTACATAGAGAATTAAAATGAACTGGCCTTCTGTTGCTTCTCCTGCCAGGTACATAGAGGATTAAAATGAACTGGCCTTCTGTTGCTTCTCCTGCCAGGTACATCAAGGATTCAAATGAACTGGCCTTCTCCTGCCAGGTACATAGAGGATTAAAATGAACTGTCCTTCTGTTGCTTCTCCTGCCAGGTACATAGAGGATTAAAATGAACTGGCCTTCTCCTGCCAGGTACATAGAGGATTAAAATGAACTGGCCTTCTCCTGCCAGGTACATAGAGGATTCACCATGAACTGGCCTTCTCACCAGGTACATAGAGGATTAAAAAAGATGAACTGGCCTTCTCCTGCCAGGTACATAGAGGATTAAAATGAACTGGCTTCTCCTGCCAGGTACATAGAGGATTAAAATGAACTGGCACTTCTCCTGCCAGGTACATAGAGGATTCAAATGAACTGGCCTTCTCCTGCCAGGTACATAGAGGATTAAAATGAACAATCCTTCTGTTGCTTCTCCTGCCAGTACAAAGAGGATTAAATGAACTGGCCTTCTGTTGAGGATTAAAATGAACAATTCTCTTCTCCTGCCAGGTACATAGAGGATTAAAATGAACTGGCCTTCTCCTGCCAGGTACATAGAGGATTAAAATGAACTGGCCTTCTCCTGCCAGGTACATAGAGGATTAAAATGAACTGGCCTTCTCCTGCCAGGTACATAGAGGAAAAATGACCACTTCTGGCCTTCTCCTGCCAGGTAATAGAGGATTAAATGAACTGGCCTTCTCCTGTACATATAGGATTAAAATGACCAGGCCTTCTCCTGCCAGTACATAGAGTATTAAAATGAACTGGCCTTCTGTTGCTTCTCCTGCCAGGTACATAGAGGATTCAAATGAACTGGCCTTCTCCTGCCAGGTACATAGAGGGATTCAAATGAACTGGCCTTCTCCTGCCAGGTACATAGAGGATTAAATGAACTGGCCTTCTCCTAGAGCTGGCCTTCTCCTGCCAGGTACATAGAGGATTCAAATGAACTGGCCTTCTCCTGCCAGGTACATAGAGGATTAAAATGAACTGGCCTTCTCCTGCCAGGTACATAGAGGATTCAAATGACCAGGCCTTCTCCTGCCAGGTACATAGAGATTCAAATGAACTGGCCTTCTCCTGCCAGGTACATAGAGGATTAAAATGACCAGGCCTTCTGTTGCTTCTATTGCCAGGTACGTAGAGGATTAAAATGAACTGGCCTTCTCCTGCCAGGTACATAGAGGATTAAAATGACCAGGCCTTCTCCTGCCAGGTACATAGAGGATTCAAATGAACTGGCCTTCTGTTGCTTCTCCTGCCAGGTACATAGAGGATTAAAATGAACTGGCCTTCTCCTGCCAGGTACATAGAGGATTAAAATGAACTGGCCTTCTCTTCTGCCAGGTACATAGAGGATTAAAATGAACAGGCCTTCTCCTGCCAGGTACATAGAGGATTAAAATGACCAGGCCTTCTCTTCTCCTGCCAGGTACATAGAGGATTCAAATGAACTGGCCTTCTCCTGCCAGGTACATAGAGGATTAAAATGAACTTGCCTTCTTGCCTTCTCCTGCCAGGTACATAGAGGATTAAAATGACCAGGCCTTCTCCTGCCAGGTACATAGAGGATTAAATGAACTGGCCTTCTCCCTGCCAGGTACATAGAGGATTAAAATGACCAGGCCTTCTCCTGCCAGGTACATAGAGGATTAAATGACCAGGCCTTCTCCTGCCAGGTACATAGAGGATTAAAATGACCAGGCCTTCTCCTGCCAGGTACATAGAGGATTAAAATGACCAGGCCTTCTCCTGCCAGGTACATAGAGGATTAAAAATGACCAGGCCTTCTGTTGCTTCTCTGCCAGGTACATAGAGGATTAAAATGAACTGGCCTTCTCCTGCCAGGTACATAGAGGATTAAAATGACCAGGCCTTCTCCTGCCAGGTACATAGAGGATTAAAATGACCAGGCCTTCTCCTGCCAGGTACATAGAGGATTAAAATGACCAGGCCTTCTCCTGCCAGGTACATAGAGGATTAAAATGAACAATCCTTCTGGCTTCTCCTGCCAGGTACATAGAGGATTAAAATGAACTGGCCTTCTCCTGCCAGGTACATAGAGGATTAAAATGACCAGGCCTTCTCCTGCCAGGTACATAGAGGATTAAAATGAACTGGCCTTCTCTTCTCCTGCCAGGTACATAGAGGATTAAAATGACCAGGCCTTCTGTTGCTTCTCCTGCCAGGTACGTAGAGGATTAAAATGACCAGGCCTTCTCCTGCCTCCTAGGTACATAGAGGACAAAATGACCAGGCCTTCTCCTGCCAGGTACATAGAGGATTCAAAATGACCAGGCCTTCTCCTGCGCCAGGTACATAGAGGATTCAAATGAACTGGCCTTCTCCTGCCAGGTACATAGAGGATTCAAATGAACAGGCCTTCTCCTCCAGGTACATAGAGGATTAAAATGACCAGGCCTTCTCCTGCCAGGTACATAGAGGATTCAAATGACCAAGCCTTCTGTGTTGCCTCCTGCCAGGTACATAGAGGATTAAAAAGACCAGGCCTTCTCCTGCCAGGTACATAGAGGATTAAAATGAACAGGCCTTCTCCTGCCAGGTACAGAGGATTAAAATGACCAGTCTTCTCCTGCCAGGTACATAGAGGATTCAAATGACCAGGCCTTCTCTTCTCCTGCCAGGTACATAGAGGATTAAAATGACCAGGCCTCTCCTGCCAGGTACATAGAGGATTAAAATGAACTGGCCTTCTCCTGCCAGGTACATAGGAGGATTAAAATGACAAGGCCTTCTCCTGCCAGGTACATAGAGGATTAAAATGACCAGGCCTTCTCCTCCTGCCAGGTACATAGAGTATTAAAATGACCAGGCCTTCTCCTGCCAGGTACATAGAGGATTAAAATGACCAGGGCCTTCTCCTGCCAGGTACATAGAGGATTAAAATGACCAGGCCTTCTCCTGCCAGGTACATAGAGTTAAATGAACTGGCCTTCTCCTGCCAGGTACATAGAGGATTAAAATGACAAGGCTTCTCCTGCCAGGTACATAGAGGATTAAAATGACCAGGCCTTCTCCTGCCAGGTACATAGAGGATTAAAATGACCCAGGCCTTCTCCTGCCAGGTACATAGGATTAAAATCCAGGCCTTCTCCCTGCCAGGTACATAGGATTAAAATGACCAGGCCTTCTCCTGCCAGGTACATAGAGTTAAAATTAAAAAAATGACCAGGCCTTCTCCTGCCAGGTACATAGAGGATTAAAATGACAAGGCCTTCTCCTGCCAGGTACATAGAGGATTAAATGACAAGGCCTTCTCCTGCCAGGTACATAGAGGATTAAAATGAACTGGCCTTCTCCTGCCAGGTACATAGAGGATTAAAATGAACTGGCCTTCTCCTGCCAGGTACATAGAGGATTAAAATGACCAGGCCTTCTCCTGCCAGGTACATAGAGGATTAAAATGACCAAGCCTTCTCCTGCCAGGTACATAGAGGATTAAAAAGACCAGGCCTTCTGTTGCTTCTATTGCCAGGTACGTAGAGGATTAAAATGACCAGGCCTTCTCCTGCCAGGTACATAGGATTAAAGCAGCCAGGCCTTCTCCTGCCAGGTACATAGAGGATTAAAATGACCAGGCCTTCTCCTGCCAGGTACATAGAGGATTAAAATGACAAGGCCTTCTCCTGCCAGGTACATAGAGGATTAAAATGACCAGGCCTTCTCCTGCCAGGTACATAGAGGATTAAAATGACCAGGCCTTCTCCTGCCAGGTACATAGAGGATTAAAATGACCAGGCCTTCTCCTGCCAGGTACATAGAGGATTAAAATGACCAGGCCTTCTCCTGCCAGGTACATAGAGGATTAAAATGACCAGGCCTTCTGTTGCTTCTCCTGCCAGGTACATAGAGGATTAAAATGACCAGGCCTTCTCCTGCCAGGTACATAGAGGATTAAAATGACCAGGCCTTCTCCTGCCAGGTACATAGAGGATTAAAATGACCAGGCCTTCTCCTGCCAGGTACATAGAGGATTAAAATGACCAGGCCTTCTCCTGCCAGGTACATAGAGGATTAAAATGACCAGGCCTTCTCCTGCCAGGTACATAGAGGATTAAAATGACCAGGCCTTCTCCTGCCAGGTACATAGAGGATTAAAATGACCAGGCCTTCTCCTGCCAGGTACATAGAGGATTAAAATGACCAGGCCTTCTCCTGCCAGGTACATAGAGGATTAAAATGACCAGGCCTTCTCCTGCCAGGTACATAGAGGATTAAAATGACCAGGCCTTCTCCTGCCAGGTACATAGAGGATTAAAATGACCAGGCCTTCTCCTGCCAGGTACATAGAGGATTAAAATGACCAGGCCTTCTCCTGCCAGGTACATAGAGGATTAAAATGACCAGGCCTTCTCCTGCCAGGTACATAGAGGATTAAAATGACCAGGCCTTCTCCTGCCAGGTACATAGAGGATTCAAATGAACTAGGCCTTCGTTCCCCTGCCAGGTACATAGAGGATTAAAATGACCAGGCCTTCTCCTGCCAGGTACATAGAGGATTAAAATGACCAGGCCTTCTCCTGCCAGGTACATAGAGGATTAAAATGACCAGGCCTTCTCCTGCCAGGTACATAGAGGATTAAAATGACCAGGCCTTCTCCTGCCAGGTACATAGAGGATTAAAATGACCAGGCCTTCTCCTGCCAGGTACATAGAGGATTAAAATGACCAGGCCTTCTCCTGCCAGGTACATAGAGGATTAAAATGACCAGGCCTTCTCCTGCCAGGTACATAGAGGATTAAAATGACCAGGCCTTCTCCTGCCAGGTACATAGAGGATTAAAATGACCAGGCCTTCTCCTGCCAGGTACATAGAGGATTAAAATGACCAGGCCTTCTCCTGCCAGGTACATAGAGGATTAAAATGACCAGGCCTTCTCCTGCCAGGTACATAGAGGATTAAAATGACCAGGCCTTCTCCTGCCAGGTACATAGAGGATTAAAATGACCAGGCCTTCTCCTGCCAGGTACATAGAGGATTAAAATGACCAGGCCTTCTCCTGCCAGGTACATAGAGGATTAAAATGACCAGGCCTTCTCCTGCCAGGTACATAGAGGATTAAAATGACCAGGCCTTCTCCTGCCAGGTACATAGAGGATTAAAATGACCAGGCCTTCTCCTGCCAGGTACATAGAGGATTAAAATGACCAGGCCTTCTCCTGCCAGGTACATAGAGGATTAAAATGACCAGGCCTTCTCCTGCCAGGTACATAGAGGATTAAAATGACCAGGCCTTCTCCTGCCAGGTACATAGAGGATTAAAATGACCAGGCCTTCTCCTGCCAGGTACATAGAGGATTAAAATGACCAGGCCTTCTCCTGCCAGGTACATAGAGGATTAAAATGACCAGGCCTTCTCCTGCCAGGTACATAGAGGATTAAAATGACCAGGCCTTCTCCTGCCAGGTACATAGAGGATTAAAATGACCAGGCCTTCTCCTGCCAGGTACATAGAGGATTAAAATGACCAGGCCTTCTCCTGCCAGGTACATAGAGGATTAAAATGACCAGGCCTTCTCCTGCCAGGTACATAGAGGATTAAAATGACCAGGCCTTCTCCTGCCAGGTACATAGAGGATTAAAATGACCAGGCCTTCTCCTGCCAGGTACATAGAGGATTAAAATGACCAGGCCTTCTCCTGCCAGGTACATAGAGGATTAAAATGACCAGGCCTTCTCCTGCCAGGTACATAGAGGATTAAAATGACCAGGCCTTCTCCTGCCAGGTACATAGAGGATTAAAATGACCAGGCCTTCTCCTGCCAGGTACATAGAGGATTAAAATGACCAGGCCTTCTCCTGCCAGGTACATAGAGGATTAAAATGACCAGGCCTTCTCCTGCCAGGTACATAGAGGATTAAAATGACCAGGCCTTCTCCTGCCAGGTACATAGAGGATTAAAATGACCAGGCCTTCTCCTGCCAGGTACATAGAGGATTCAAATGACCAGGCCTTCTCCTGCCAGGTACATAGAGGATTAAAATGACCAGGCCTTCTCCTGCCAGGTACATAGAGGATTAAAATGACCAGGCCTTCTCCTGCCAGGTACATAGAGGATTAAAATGACCAGGCCTTCTCCTGCCAGGTACATAGAGGATTAAAATGACCAGGCCTTCTCCTGCCAGGTACATAGAGGATTAAAATGACCAGGCCTTCTCCTGCCAGGTACATAGAGGATTCAAATGAACTGGCCTTCTGTTGCTTCTCGCCAGGTACATAGAGGATTAAAAATGACCAGGCCTTCTCCTGCCAGGTACATAGAGGATTAAAATGACCAGGCCTTCTCCTGCCAGGTACATAGAGGATTAAAATGACCAGGCCTTCTCCTGCCAGGTACATAGAGGATTAAAATGACCAGGCCTTCTCCTGCCAGGTACATAGAGGATTAAAATGACCAGGCCTTCTCCTGCCAGGTACATAGAGGATTAAAATGACCAGGCCTTCTCCTGCCAGGTACATGAGGATTAAAATGACCAGGCCTTCTCCTGCCAGGTACATAGAGGATTCAAATGAACTGGCCTTCTGTTGCTTCTCCTGCCAGGTACATA
>NW_025750430.1:0-19232 GCF_021184085.1 Oncorhynchus gorbuscha | reverse complement strand
GACAGTAACAGCAGCGTATGTGGTGAGTGTGAAAGTGTGCGTGTGTGTGTGTGTGTGTGTGCGTGTGCGTGTGCGTGTGCGTGTGCGTACGTGTGTGCGTACGTGTGTGTGTGTGGCGTCAGTAGGCATGTTTGTGCATGTTATATGTGTGTGGGCGTATGCACTGCAAAACATGTTTTGTCTTACGCCTCTTAGAATTAGAATGTGTTGACTTAAACTCTTACCAAGTTAAGTGATCGTAGAGCATTGGTAGATTATTTGAATGACTTTAACCTGGAAACAGAATATCTTAAAACAATAGGAATTCTCTTGATGCATTTTCTGGGTGATCTAAATCAACTCAAAACAACAACTGTTATTTTATTGTCTTAATACAATACAAACACATTTAGGCAATATTTCCATTGTTTTCTGTGTGTGTGTGTGTGTGTGGTTGTGTGCGTGCGTGTGTGTGTGTGTGTGCGTGTGTGTGTGCATGTGTGTATTTGTGTGCGTGTGTGTGTGCGTGTGTGTGTGTGTGCGTGTGTGTGTGTGTGTGTGTGTGTGGGGTGTTGTGTGTGTGTGGGGTGTTGTGTGTGTTTGTGGTTGTGTGTGTGGTTGTGTGTGTGTGTGAGTGGTTGTGTGTATGTGTGGGTGTGTGTGTGTATCCGTCTGTATGTGTGTGTGTGTGTGTGTGTGTGTGTGTGTGTGTGTGTGTGTGTGTGTGTGTGTGTGTGTGTGTGTGTGTGTGTGTGTGTGTGTGTGTGTGTGTGTGTGTGTGTGTGTGTGTGTGTGTGTGTGTGTGTGCGGGTGCGTGTGTGTGTGTGTGTGTTGGGCTGTCATTGTAAGTATGTTTGAATGTGTGGGTAGTGTCCAGTGTGTGGGTAGAGTCCAGTGTGTGGGTAGAGTCCAGTGTGTGGGTAGAGTCAAGTGTGTGGGTAGAGTCCAGTGTGTGGGTAGAGTCCAGTGTGTGGGTAGAGTCCAGTGTGTGGGTAGAGTTAGTGTGTGGGTAGATTCCAGTGTGTGGGTAGAGTTAGTGTGTGGGTAGAGTCCAGTGTGTGGGTAGAGTCCAGTGTGTGGGTAGAGTCCAGTGTGTGGGTAGAGTCCAGTGTGTGGGTAGAATCCAGTGTGTGTGCTCAGCGTTACTGCAAGAGAGTTAGTGCAGAAAAGGGCCATTTTATTAGCTATTTAGCAGTCTTATTAAGAAGTCTTGTGGCTTGTGGGTAGAATCTGTTCATGTCGTCCTGTTGGGTCCAGACTTGGTGCATCGGTACCGCTTGCCGTGCGGTAGCAGAGAGAACTGTGGTCCTTCTGTAGCTCAGTTGGTAGAGCATGGTGCTTGTAACGCCAGGGTAGTGGGTTCGATCCCCGGGACCACCCATACGTAGAATGTATGCACACATGACTGTAAGTCGCTTTGGATAAAAGCGTCTGCTAAATGGCATATATTATTATTATTATTATTATTATAACAGTCTATGACTTGGGTGGCTGCATTCTTTGACAATTTTGGGGCTTTCCTCTGACACCTCTTATTATGGGAGGTCCTAGATAGCAGGGATTATCCTCTGTGGTGCCTTGTGGTCGAATGCCAAGCAGTTGCCATACCAAGCAGTTGCCATACCAAGCAGTTGCCTTGCCAAGCAGTTGCCATACCAAGCAATTGCCATACCAAGCAGTTGCCATACCAAGCAGTTGCCATTCCAAGCAGTTGCCATACCAAGCAGTTGCCATACCAAGCAGTTGCCATACCAAGCAGTTGCCATACTAAGCAGTTGCCATACCAAGCAGTTGCCATACCAAGCAGTTGCCATACCAAGCAGTTGCCATTCCAAGCAGTTGCCATACCAAGCAGTTGCCATACCAAGCAGTTGCCATACCAAGCAGTTGCCATACTAAGCAGTTGCCATACCAAGCAGTTGCCATACCAAGCAGTTGCCATACCAAGCGGTGACGCAGCCAGTGAATATGCTCTTGATGAGGGCCCATGCCAAATCTTTACAGCGTCCTGAGATGGAAGAGGAGTTGTCGTGCCCTCTTCGCGACTGTGTCAATGAGTGTGGACCATGATAGATCCTTAGTGATGTGGACACCGAGGAACTTGAAGCTCTCGACCATCTCCACTACAGCCCTATCGATTTGAATTAGGGCTTGCTCGCCCCTCCATTTCCTGTAGTCCACGATCAGCTCATTTAGTCTTACTGACATTGAGGAAGAGTGGTTTTCCTGGCACAACACTGCCAGGTCTCTGACCTCCTCCCAGTAGTCTGTCTCATCCTCGTCGGTGATCAGGCCTACCACCTATCATGTCGTCGGAAAACGTAATGATGGTGTTGAGTCGTGTGCGACATTGAAATTAGCTTTTTTTTATGTTAACATGTGATTTATCAGCATTATTGATAGCTGCTGTCTATAATTTCATGAACTTTTGCGACTCTTATAGAAAAGGGTTGATCTAATAATAATAATAATATATGCCATTTAGCAGACGCTTTTATCCAAAGCGACTTACAGTCATGTGTGCATACATTCTACGTATGGGTGGTCCCGGGAATCGAACCCACTACCCTGGCGTTACAAGCGCCATGCTCTACCAACTGAGCTACAGAAGGACCAGATCTATTACTTCATCTTGTGGTGTGTTTTTGCAACTGCAGTGTGTTTTAATTCAACTGCAATGTGTTCTAATTCATTTACATTACATTTAAGTCATTTAGCAGACGCTCTTATCCAGAGCGACTTACAAATTGGTGCATTCACCTTATGACATCCAGTGGGACAGTCACTTAACAATAGTGCATCTAAAACTTAGGGGGGGTGGGGTGAGAGGGATTACTTAACCTATCCTAGGTATTCCTTAAAGAGGTGGGGTTTCAGGTGTCTCCGGAAGGTGGTGATTGACTCCGCTGTCCTGGCGTCGTGAGGGAGTTTGTTCCACCATTGGGGGGCCAGGGCAGCGAACAGTTTTGACTGGGCTGAGCGGGAGCTGTACTTCCTCAGTGGTAGGGAGGCGAGCAGGCCAGAGGTGGATGAACGCAGTGCCCTTGTTTGGGTGTAGGGCCTGATCAGAGCCTGGAGGTACTGAGGTGCCGTTCCCCTCACAGCTCCGTAGGCAAGCACCATGGTCTTGTAGCGGATGCGAGCTTCAACTGGAAGCCAGTGGAGAGAGCGGAGGAGCGGGGTGACGTGAGAGAACTTGGGAAGGTTGAACACCAGACGGGCTGCGGCGTTCTGGATGAGTTGAAGGGGTTTAATGGCACAGGCAGGGAGCCCAGCCAACAGCGAGTTGCAGTAATCCAGACGGGAGATGACAAGTGCCTGGATTAGGACCTGCGCCGCTTCCTGTGTGAGGCAGGGTCGTACTCTGCGGATGTTGTAGAGCATGAACCTACAGGAACGGGCCACCGCCTTGATGTTAGTTGAGAACGACAGGGTGTTGTCCAGGATCACACCAAGGTTCTTGGCGCTCTGGGAGGAGGACACAGTGGAGTTGTCAACCGTGATGGCGAGATCATGGAACGGGCAGTCCTTCCCCGGGAGGAAGAGCAGCTCCGTCTTGCCGAGGTTCAGCTTGAGGTGGTGATCCGTCATCCACACTGATATGTCTGCCAGACATGCAGAGATGCGATTCGCCACCTGGTCATCAGAAGGGGGAAAGGAGAAGATTAATTGTGTGTCGTCTGCATAGCAATGATAAGAGAGACCATGTGAGGTTATGACAGAGCCAAGTGACTTGGTGTATAGCGAGAATAGGAGAGGGCCAAGAACAGAGCCCTGGGGGACACCAGTGGTGAGAGCGCGTGGTGAGGAGAGACAGATTCTCGCCACGCCACCTGGTAGGAGCGACCTGTCAGGTAGGACGCAATCCAAGCGTGGGCCGCGCCGGAGATGCCCAACTCTGAGAGGGTGGAGAGGAGGATCTGATGGTTCACAGTATCGAAGGCAGCCGATAGATCTAGAAGGATGAGAGCAGAGGAGAGAGAGTTAGCTTTAGCAGTGCGGAGCGCCTCCGTGATACAGAGGAGAGCAGTCTCAGTTGAATGACTAGTCTTGAAACCTGACTGATTTGGATCAAGAAGGTCATTCAGAGAGAGATAGCGGGAGAGCTGGCCAAGGACGGCACGTTCAAGAGTTTTGGAGAGAAAAAGAAAGAAGGGATACTGGTCTGTAATTGTTGACATCGGAGGGATCGAGTGTAGGTTTTTTCAGAAGGGGTGCAACTCTCGCTCTCTTGAAGACGGAAGGGACGTAGCCAACGGTCAGGGATGAGTTGATGAGCGAGGTGAGGTAAGGGAGAAGGTCTCCGGAAATGGTCTGGAGAAGAGAGGAGGGGATAGGGTCAAGCGGGCAGGTTGTTGGGCGGCCGGCCGTCACAAGACGCGAGATTTCATCTGGAGAGAGAGGGGAGAAAGAGGTCAGAGCATAGGGTAGGGCAGTGTGAGCAGAACCAGCGGTGTCGTTTGACTTAGCAAACGAGGATCGGATGTCGTCGACCTTCTTTTCAAAATGGTTGACGAAGTCATCTGCAGAGAGGGAGGAGGGGGGAGGGGCGGAGGATTCAGGAGGGAGGAGAAGGTGGCAAAGAGCTTCCTAGGGTTAGAGGCAGAAGCTTGGAATTTAGCGTGGTAGAAAGTGGCTTTAGCAGCAGAGACAGAGGAGGAAAATGTAGAGAGGAGGGAGTGAAAGGATGCCAGGTCCGCAGGGAGGCGAAGTTTTCCTCCATTTCCGCCGGGCTGCCCGGAGCCCTGTTCTGTGAGCTCGCAATGAGTCATCGAGCCACGGAGCGGGAGGGGAGGACCGAGCCGGCCTGGAGGATAGGGGACATAGAGAGTCAAGGGATGCAGAGAGGGAGGAGAGGAGGGTTGAGGAGGCAGAATCAGGAGATAGGTGGGAGAAGGTTTGAGCGGAGGGAAGAGATGATAGGATGGAAGAGGAGAGAGTAGCGGGGAGAGAGAGCGAAGGTTGGGACGGCGCGATACCATCCGAGTAGGGGCAGTGTGGGAGGTGTTGGATGAGAGCGAGAGGGAAAAGGATACAAGGCAGTGGTCGGAGACTTGGAGGGAGTTGCAATGAGGTTAGTGGAAGAACAGCATCTAGTAAAGATGAGGTCGAGCGTATTGCCTGCCTTGTGAGTAGGGGGAAGGTGAGAGGGTGAGGTCAAAAGAGGAGAGGAGTGGAAAGAAGGAGGCAGAGAGGAAAGAGTCAAAGGTAGACGTGGGGAGGTTAAAGTCGCCCAGAACTGTGAGAGGTGAGCCGTCCTCAGGAAAGGAGCTTATCAAGGCATCAAGCTCATTGATGAACTCTCCGAGGGAACCTGGAGGGCGATAAATGATAAGGATGTTAAGCTTGAAAGGGCTAGTGACTGTGACAGCATGGAATTCAAAGGAGGCGATAGACAGATGGGTAAGGGGAGAAAGAGAGAATGACCACTTGGGAGAGATGAGGATCCCGGTGCCACCACCCCGCTGACCAGACGCTCTCGGGGTGTGCGAGAACACGTGGGCGGACGAAGAGAGAGCAGTAGGAGTAGCAGTGTTGTCTGTGGTGATCCATGTTTCCGTCAGGGCCAAGAAGTCGAGGGACTGGAGGGAGGCATGGGCTGAGATGAACTCTGCCTTGTTGACCGCAGATTGGCAGTTCCAGAGGCTACCGGAGACCTGGAACTCCACGTGGGTCGTGCGCGCGCTGGGACCACCAGAGTAGGGTGGCCGCGGCCACGCGGTGAGGAGCGTTTGTATGGTCTGTGCAGAGAGGAGAGAACAGGGATAAACCGACACATAGTTGACAGGCTACAGAAGAGGCTACGCTAATGCAAAGGAGATTGGAATGACAAGTGGACTACACGTCTCGAATGTTCAGAAAGTTAAGCTACGTAGCAAGAATCTTATTGACTAAAATGATTAAAATGATACAGTACTGCTGAAGTAGGCCAGCTGGCAGTGGGTGCGTTGTTGACACTACACTAATCAAGTCGTTCCGTTGAGTGTAATAGTTTCTGCAGTGTTGCTATTCGGGGCTAGCAGGCTAGCTAGCAGTGTTGTTTACGTTACGTTGCGTTAAAAGAACGACAATAGATGGCTAGCGAACCTAGAAAATCGCTCTAGACTACACAATTATCTTTGATACAAAGACGGCTATGTAGCTAGCTAAGTAGCTAGCTACGATCAAACAAATCAAACCGTTGTACTGTAATGAAAATGAAGTGAAAATGTGATACAACCTGTGAATGCGACCGGGTAGTTGAGTTCTATACAGAAGACGTTGGCTAGCGTTGGCTAGCTGTTGGCTAGCTAGCAGAGTCACCTACGTTAAGGACGACAAATAGCTGGCTAGCTAACCTCGGTAAATTAAGATAATCACTCTAAGACTACACACTCTAAACCTAAACAACACAATTATCTTGGATACGATGATACGATGATACGAAGACAGCAAAGACAGCTATGTAGCTAGCTGACACTAAACTAATCAAGTCGTTCAGTTGAGTGTAACAGTTTCTCCAGTGCAGCTAATCAGTGGACGTTAGCTAGCTGGCTAGTGAAGACTACGTTAGGACGGCGAAATACGATAATTACGCAATTATCTTTTGATACAAAGACGGCTATGTAGCTAGCTGAGAAGAAATTGCTAAGATAAGACAAATCAAACCGTTGTGATATAATGAAATATAATGAAAAAGTTATACTACCCGTTGGAGCGACGTGCAGATGCGACCACTCGCTCCAACCGGAACCGGAAATGAGTGTGAATTCAACTGCAGTGTGTTTTAATTCAACTGCAGTGTGTTCTAATTCAACTGCAGTGTGTTTTAATTCAACTGCAGTGTGTTCTAATTCAACTGCAGTGTGTTTTAATTCAACTGCAGTGTGTTCTAATTCAACTGCAGTGTGGTTTAATTCAACTGTGTGTTCTAATTCAACTGCAGTGTGTTTTAATTCAACTGCAGTGTGTTTTAATTAAACTGTGTGTTTTAATTCAACTGCAGTGTGTTTTAATTCAACTGTGTGTTCTAATTCAACTGTGTGTTCTAATTCAACTGCAGTGTGTTTTAATTCAACTGCAGTGTGTTTTAATTAAACTGTGTGTTTTAATTCAACTGCAGTGTGTTTTAATTCAACTGTGTGTTCTAATTCAACTGTGTGTTCTAATTCAACTGCAGTGTGTTTTAATTCAACTGCAGTGTGTTTTAATTCAACTGCAGTGTGTTTTAATTCAACTGCAGTGTGTTTTAATTCAACTGCAGTGTGTTCTAATTCAACTGCAGTGTGTTTTAATTCAACTGCAGTGTGTTCTAATTCAACTGCAGTGTGTTTTAATTCAACTGTGTGTTTTAATTCAACTGCAGTGTGTTTTAATTCAACTGCTGTGTGTTCTAATTCAACTGCAGTGTGTTTAATTCAACTGCAGTGTGTTTTAATTCAACTGCAGTGTGTTTTAATTCAACTGCATTGTGTTTTAATTCAACTGCAGTGTTTTCTAATTCAACTGCAGTGTGTTCTAATTCAACTGCAATGTGTTTTAATTCAACTGCAGTGTGTTTTAATTCAACTGCATTGTGTTTTAATTCAACTGTGGTGTTTTCTAATTCAACTGCAGTGTGTTTTATTCAACTGCAGTGTGTTGTATTCAACTGCAGTGTGTTTTAATTCAACTGCAGTGTGTTTTAATTCAACTGCAGTGTGTTTTAATTCAACTGCAGTGTGTTGTATTCAACTGCAGTGTGTTTTAATTCAACTGCAGTGTGTTTTAATTCAACTGCAGTGTGTTGTATTCAACTGCAGTGTGTTTTAATTCAACTGCAGTGTGTTGTATTCAACTGCAGTGTGTTTTAATTCAACTGCAGTGTGTTGTATTCAACTGCAGTGGGTTTTAATTCAACTGCAGTGGGTTCTAATTCAACTGCAGTGTGTTTTGTAACATTAACATCACTGTATTCGTCAATTTTGTACACAAAGTCCAACGCAAATGTGACTTTCGCTTTATCCCAAACCTGACACTTATCTATGTTGGAGAGGGTGAAACAGGGGCTGCTATACTGGACGCCCTGAAGCAGTTGTTGTTGTGGGGGTTAAGTCGCTTGCTCAAGGGCATAACGACAGACGATGGCATCTTGGTGATAGGTTCTATGGTGCTATACACAGCCAGTAACCGTGGTCATAGGTTCTATGGTGCTATACACAGCCAGTAACCGTGGTCATAGGTTCTATGGTGCTATATACAGCCAGTAACCGTGGTGATAGGTTCTATGGTGCTATACACAGCCAGTAACCGTGGTCATAGGTTCTATGGTGCTATATACAGCCAGTAACCGTGGTGATAGGTTCTATGGTGCTATACACAGCCAGTAACCGTGGTCATAGGTTCTATGGTGCTATATACAGCCAGTAACCGTGGTGATAGGTTCTATGGTGCTATACACAGCCAGTAACCGTGGTCATACGTTCTATGGTGCATTATACAGCCAGTAACCGTGGTGATAGGTTCTATGGTGCTATACACAGCCAGTAACCGCGGTGATAGGTTCTATGGTGCTATACACAGCCAGTAACCGTGGTGATAGGTTCTATGGTGCGATACACAGCCAGTAACCGGCCACTAGGGGGCAACAGTGAGCGCTGTTACCTTCAGGTAGATGCCAGTTTTTCTAGGGCGTTGTGGACAGGAATGACGGATGGGCGTAAGCATCTACCTCTGATTCCAAAGGTTGCAAACAGAAAAATTCAGCGATAGAAAGTTTGTTGCTGATATTTTTGTTTTAAGCTCATCCCAAATCTTAACTCTTACCTTAATTATTCAAAGTTAGTGACTAACCTTAATAATTTTTAGTTAATGCCTAACCTTAAAAATTGTAGTTAATGTCTAAACTATACCTTAAACACCGTGAGACCGTGAGACTGAGAGACTGAGAGACTGTCAGACTGTGAGACTGTGAGACTGTCAGACTGTGAGACTGAGAGACTGTCAGACTGTCAGACTGTGAGACCGAGAGACTGTCAGACTGTGAGACTGTGAGACTGAGAGACTGTCAGACTGTCAGACTGTGAGACTGAGAGACTGTCAGACTGTAAGACTGTGAGACTGAGAGACTGTCAGACTGTGAGACCGAGAGACTGTCAGACTGTCAGACTGTGAGACTGTCGGACTGTGAGACTGAGAGACTGAGAGACTGTCAGACTGTGAGACTGAGAGACTGAGAGACTGTCAGACTGTGAGACTGAGAGACTGAGAGACTGAGAGACTGTCAGACTGTGAGACTGTGAGACTGAGAGACTGTCAGACTGTGAGACTGTGAGACTGAGAGACTGTCAGACTGTGAGACTGAGAGACTGTCAGACTGTGAGACTGTGAGAGATGGTAGGCTATGCTTTTGCTCCACAACACAGTCACTGCAGTGTCCCAGCTTGGCCAGAGGAGGTCGGTGTAGTACAGCAGAGGTACTGCATCACTACAGTGTGTGAGAGGGAGAGAGTCTGAGCAGCTGATTATAATAGACAGCAGAGGTACTGCATCACTTCAGTGTGTGAGAGGGAGAGAGTCAGAGCAGCTGATTATAATAGACAGCAGAGGTACTGCATCACTTCAGTGTGTGAGAGGGAGAGAGTCAGAGCAGCTGATTATAATAGACAGCAGAGGTACTGCAGATTTACTGGCCTTGAATGATGACAGAGACAGTAAGCTAATCTGCCACACACACACACACACACACACACACACACACACACACACACACACACACACACACACACACACACACACACACACACACACACACACACACACACACACACACACACACACACACACACACACACACACACACACACACACACACACACACACACACACACCCCTGCATCTCTCACACACACACACACACACACACAGTAAACATTACACATATAGAAGTTTCAAAACAATAAATACATTACAAATGTCATATTATATATATATATATATATATATATATATATATATATATATATATATATATATATATATATATATACAGTGTTGTAACAATGTACAAATGTTTAAAGTACATAAGAGAGAATAAATAAGCATAAATATGGGTTGTATTTACAATGGTGTTTGTTCTTCACTGGTTGCCCTTTTCTCGTGGCAACAGGTCACACTTCTTGCTGCTGTGATGGCACACTGTGCAATTTCACCCAGTAGATATGTCAGTTAATCAAAATTGATTTGTTTTCGAATTCTTTGTGAATCTGTGTAATCTGAGGGAAATATGTCTCTAATATGGTCATACATTGGGCAGGAGGTTAGGAAGTGCAGCTCAGTTTCCACCTCATTTTGTGGGAGCGAGCACATAGCCTGTCATCTCTTGAGAGCCATGTCTGCCTACAGCGGCCTTTCTCAATAGCAAGGCTATGCTCACTAAGTCTGTACATAGTCAAAGCTTTCCTTAATTTTGGGTCAGTCACAGTGGTCAGGAATTCTGCCTCTGTGTACTCTGTTTAGGGCCAAATAGCATTCTAGTTTGCTCTGTTTTTTGTTAATTCTTTCCAATGTGTCAAGTAATTATCTTTTTGTTTTCTCATGATTTGGTTGGGTCTAATTGTGCTGCTGTCCTGGGGATCTGTTGGGTGTGTTTGTGTTTGTGAACAGAGCCCCAGGACCAACGTGCTTAGGGGACTCTTCTCCAGGTTCATCTCTCTGTAGGTGATGGCTTTGTTATGGAATGTTTGGTAATCGCTTCCTTTTAGGTGGTTGTAGAATTTAACGGCTCTTCTCTGGATTTTGATAATTAGTGGGTATCGGCCTAATTCTGCTCTGCATGCATTATTTGGTGTTCTCTCTCTCTCTCTCTCTCTCTCTCTCTCTCTCTCTCTCTCCCTCTCTCTCTCTCTCTCTCTCTCTCTCTCTCTCTCTCTCTCTCCCTGTCTCTCTCCTCTCTCTGGATTGAATGATTGAACATGATAATTACTAAATAACTGCACATGCATTGTATTGCATTTCCTTTCTGCTAGAGAACAGTTGGGAGTGATCTTGTGGATGTGTGATATTGGTAGCATTGTTTGCAGTGTAGAAAGATTTCACACAGAGGATCACAGTAGTGGGACACACTTGGCTATGTGCGGTCGAGAGGAAGAGAAAGAGAGAGGGAGACACTGGTTAGGACACAGCCTCTTTCACTCCAGCCCACAATGCATGCCTTTCAGGCCTGACATTTGCCCATCATTAATAATAGACAGCACAGTATGGTGCAGTCCAATGGTGTAGAGACAGAGGGAGTGGACTGGGATCAGGGGTCACGTGTTAGGAGGTCATAGTAACTGTCACAGAGAATGTGAGATTGGGGAAAGTGCCATGGTTCCCCTGCACGTGAGCACAGCCCTACAGTACTGTGAGAGGTCCTGGAATGGGAGTAAACTTGTCTGATTGCATTTCACCAGAACCCTCCACTGTAAGGCCAAGAAGTGTTACCAAAGATTTTCTGTATGATTGTAAACCGACTGTGAGGGTAACTGTGTAACTTTAATCATTTAAAGACTGTGAGGGTAACTGTGTAACTTTAACCATTTAAAGACTGTGAGGGTAACCATTTACAAACTGTGAGACTGTGAGACATGAATAAAATAGTCATAAATGGACGGTAAGAATGTGGGTTTGAAAATAGTGGCCAAGATTCTGGATCAATTATGGTCAGCACATCCACCATTACTACACAATCTGGCCAATTTTTGAGCGAGAGAGAGAGAGAGGGAGAGAGAGAGAGAGACAGAGAGAGAGAAATAAATAAATATATGCCTGAGCTGACAGCTTCATTGTTCAGAAAAAAGACAGACAGCAGATAATGATTAGTAACACAAGATACCCAGTGCTGGCCAATCCAGACTCAATACATTTATTCACACTACTGGAGGAGCTCTCGAATATCAACATAAAAATGTCAGTGTTGATGATGGCCTGGGGTAATAGAGTTTCTGGAGGATACACAAGACATTTAACAGATCGTTTTACACACAATAAACTGACACTAACCGAAGTCAGTAAGACATTTAAGTGTGTTAACCCTCGCAAGGCTGTCTGCCCCAGACGGCATCCATAGCCGCGCCCTGAGAGTATGTGAAGACTCGCTGTGTTTACAGACATATTCGATCTCTCCCTTTCCTTTTCGGTTACTGGCCCAATGCTCTAACCCCTAGGTTACCTGCTGCCTGAAATACCTATGTAAGAATGCTGTTCATCGACTTCAGCTCATCCTTCAACAACCACGCCGTGTGCAACTGGGTCCTGGACTTCCTGACAGGCCGCCCCAAGATGGTGAAGGTATGCAACAACACCTCTGCTACACTGATCATCAATAAGGGTGCCCCACAAGGGTGCATGCTCAGCCCCGTCCTGTACTCCCTTTTCACCCATGACTGTATGGCCACGCACGCCTCAAAATCAATCATAAATTTTGCAGATGACACAACAGTGGTAGGCTTGATTACCAACAATGACGAGACGGCCTACAGGGAGGAGGTGAGGGCTCTGATGGAGGGCTCCAACCACATCGACGGGACAGCAGTGGAGAAGGTGGAAAGCTTCAAGTTCCTTAGCGTACACATCACTGACAATCTGAAATGGTTCACCCACACAGACAGTGTGGTGAAGAAGGTGCAACAGTGCCTCTTCAACCTCAGGAGGCAGAAGAAATTTGGCTTGGCCCCTAAGACCCTCACAAACTACTACACATGCACCATTGAGAGCCTCCTATTGTGCTGTATCACCACCTGGTTTGGCAACTGCAACCACACTATTCCCCAGAGGGTGGTGTCAGCAGCCCAGCGGGTCATTGGGGACACACTGCCTGCCCTCCGGGACATCTACAATCCCTGGTGTCACAAGAAGGCCAAGAATATCATCAAGGACGTCAGCAACCCGAGACACGGCCTGTTCATCCTGCAACCATCTTGAAGATCATCAAGGACCTCAGCCATCCGAGCCACGGCCTGTTCACCCTGCTACCATCTAGAAGGGTGAAGGTGTGTGTAAAGATGGGGAGTAGGTGTGTGTAATGATGGGAAGCAGGTGTGTGTAATGATGGGTAGCAGGTGTGTGTAATGATGGGGAGCAGGTGTGTGTAGTGATGGGGAGCAGGTGTGTGTAATGATGGGATTTGGTGCATGTAATGATGGGGAACAGGTGTGTGTAATGATGGGGACGAGGTGTGTGTAATGATGGGGAGCAGGTGTGTGTAGTGATGGGGAGCAGGTGTGTGTAATGATGGGATTTGGTGCATGTAATGATGGGGAACAGGTGTGTGTAATGATGGGGAACAGGTGTGTGTAATGATGGGGAGCAGGTGTGTGTAATGATGGGATTTGGTGCATGTAATGTTGGGGAACAGGTGTGTGTAATGATGGGTAGCAGGTGTGTAGTGATGGGGAGCAGGTGTGTGTAATGATGGGATTTGGTGCATGTAATGATGGGGAACAGGTGTGTGTAATGATGGGGAACAGGTGTGTGTAATGATGGGGAGCAGGTGTGTGTAATGATGGGGACGAGGTGTGTGTAATGATGGGGAGCAGGTGTGTGTAATGATGGGGAGCAGGTGTGTGTAGTGATGGGGAGCAGGTGTGTGTAATGATGGGGAGCAGGTGTGTGTAGTGATGGGGAGCAGGTGTGTGTAATGATGGGGAGCAGGTGTGTGCAATGATGGGGAGCATGTGTGTGTAATGATGGTGCCAGGACTGGTAGTCAGTTGTCCGGCGACTTCGAGTGCTGGAGAGAGGCAGTGGGAGTAGGCTTGACAACTGGTCACTTTAATAATGTTTACATACTGTTTTCCCCACTTCATATGTTTATACTGTATTCCAGCCAAGGCCCATCCTTTATAACTACTGTCTATACACACCATCCTTTATAACTACTGTCTATACACACCATCCTATATAGCTACTGTCTATACTGTCTATACACACCATCCTTTATAACTACTGTCTATACACACCATCCTGTATAATTACTGTCTATACACACCATCCTTTATAACTACTGTCTATACACACCATCCTATATAACTACTGTCTATACACACCATCCTGTATAACTACTGTCTATACGGTCTATACACACCATCCTTTATAATTACTGTCTATACACACCATCCTTTATAACTACTGTCTATACACACCATCCTATATAACTACTGTCTATACTGTCTATACACACCATCCTATATAATTACTGTCTATACACCATCCTATATAACTACTGTCTATACGGTCTATACACACCATCCTTTATAATTACTGTCTATACACACCATCCTATATAATTACTGTCTATACACCATCCTATATAACTACTGTCTATACACACCATCCTATATAACTACTGTCTATACTGTCTATACACACCATCCTATATAATTACTGTCTATACACACCATCCTATATAACTACTGTCTATACACACCATCCTATATAACTACTGTCTATACGGTCTACACACACCATCCTTTATAATTACTGTCTATACACACCATCCTATATAATTACTGTCTATACTGTCTATACACACCATCCTATATAACTACTGTCTATACACACCATCCTATATAGCTACTGTCTATACTGTCTATACACACCATCCTATATAACTACTGTCTATACACACCATCCTATATAGCTACTGTCTATACTGTCTATACACACCATCCTATATAACTACTGTCTATACACACCATCCTATATAGCTACTGTCTATACTGTCTATACACACCATCCTATATAACTACTGTCTATACACACCATCCTATATAACTACTGTCTATACTGTCTATACACACCATCCTATATAATTACTGTCTATACACCATCCTATATAACTACTGTCTATACTGTCTATACACACCATCCTATATAACTACTGTCTATACACACCATCCTATATAACTACTGTCTATACACCATCCTATATAACTACTGTCTATACACACCATCCTATATAACTACTGTCTATACTGTCTATACACACCATCCTATATAACTACTGTCTATACTGTCTATACACACCATCCTATATAATTACTGTCTATACTGTCTATACACACCATCCTATATAACTACTGTCTATACACCATCCTATATAACTACTGTCTATACACACCATCCTATATAACTACTGTCTATACTGTCTATACACACCATCCTATATAACTACTGTCTATACTGTCTATACACACCATCCTATATAACTACTGTCTATACTGTCTATACACACCATCCTATATAATTACTGTCTATACACACCATCCTATATAACTACTGTCTATACTGTCTATACACACCATCCTATATAACTACTGTCTATACTGTCTATACACACCATCCTATATAACTACTGTCTATACTGTCTATACACACCATCCTATATAATTACTGTCTATACACACCATCCTATATAACTACTGTCTATACTGTCTATACACACCATCCTTTATAACTACTGTCTATACACACCATCCTATATAACTACTGTCTATACTGTCTATACACACCATCCTATATAATTACTGTCTATACACCATCCTATATAACTACTGTCTATACACACCATCCTATATAACTACTGTCTATACTGTCTATACACACCATCCTATATAATTACTGTCTATACACCATCCTATATAACTACTGTCTATACACACCATCCTATATAATTACTGTCTATACACCATCCTATATAACTACTGTCTACACACACCATCCTATATAACTACTGTCTATACTGTCTATACACACCATCCTATATAATTACTGTCTATACTGTCTATACACACCATCCTATATAACTACTGTCTATACACACCATCCTATATAGCTACTGTCTATACTGTCTATACACACCATCCTATATAACTACTGTCTATACACACCATCCTATATTTACATTTACATTTAAGTCATTTAACAGACGCTCTTATCCAGAGCGATATAACTACTGTCTATACACACCATCCTATATAGCTACTGTCTATACACACCATCCTATATAACTACTGTCTATACACACCATCCTATATAGCTACTGTCTATACTGTCTATACACACCATCCTATATAACTACTGTCTATACACACCATCCTATATAACTACTGTCTATACACACCATCCTATATAACTACTGTCTATACTGTCTATACACACCATCCTATATAACTACTGTCTATACACACCATCATATTCATATGAAGTGTATTTACATTATGTTGTTCATTATGGTGCTCATTCAATTATTTCTATATTTCTGAAATACTTTTTATTTTGTGGATTTGCGTGTTTTGTATTGTTAGATATTACTGCACTGTTGGATCTAGGAACACAGGCATTACACTACGCCAGCGATACCCTCTGTTAAATATGTGTAGGAGACCAAAAACATTTGATTTCATTTGACACACTCCTTATCTCATACAGATCACTTCTCCCCTACTGTAAATATAAATATAAGCCAATTATCCCCATGATGCATCTCACTTTGGTTGTTGACCCCTCTGGCACTGAGATCCAAGACCCCCCAGCCCAAAACAATGCAGTTCCCTCCAACAACAGTACAATCACACTGCACCATGATGTCATTCAGCTGTTTAGTGTTCCCAGTACAGCCACACTACACCATGATGTCATTCAGCTGTTTAGTGTTCCCAGTACAGCCACACTACACCATGATGTCATTCAGCTGTTTAGTGTTCCCAGTATAGCCACACTGCACCATGATGTCATTCAGCTGTTTAGTGTTCCCAGTACAGCCACACTACACCATGATGTCATTCAGCTGTTTAGTGTTCCCAGTACAGCCACACTACACCATGATGTCATTCAGCTGTTTAGTGTTCCCAGTACAGCCACACTGCACCATGATGTCATTCAGCTGTTTAGTGTTCCCAGTACAGCCACACTGCACCATGATGTCATTCAGCTGTTTAGTGTTCCCAGTACAGCCACACTGCACCATGATGTCATTCAGCTGTTTAGTGTTCCCAGTACAGCCACACTGCACCATGATGTCATTCAGCTGTTTAGTGTTCCCAGTACAGCCACACTACACCATGATGTAATTCAGCTGTTTAGTGTTCCCAGTACAGCCACGCTGCACCATGATGTAATTTAGCCTGTATGAAGAGATAAGTTGTTGAGCCTGTTTATACAAAACCATTATGTTGTCTGGAAAAATAAAACCGAAAGTCAACTTGCAGTTCGCATTCATGGCAGAGATTCGTAGTATGATTTTGAGTCGAATCAAATCAAATGTTATTGGTCGTAGTGTTTAACAGATGTTATTGGTCGTAGTGTTTAACAGATGTTATTGGTCGTAGTGTTTAACAGATGTTATTGGTCGTAGTGTTTAACAGATGTTATTGGTCGTAGTGTTTAACAGATGTTACTGGTCGTAGTGTTTAACAGATGTCGTTCCCCTTTTTCTCTCTCCCTTCCTCTCTCTCTTCTCTCTATCGTTCCGTTCCTGCTCCCAGCTGTTCCTATTCCCCTAATCAATCATTTAGTCTTCCCACACCTGTTCCCTATCTTTTTCCCTGATTAGAGTCCCTATTTCTCCCCTTGTTTTCCGTTCCTGCCCTGTCGGATCCTTGTCTATTGTTCACCGTGCTGTGTCTGTGTATCGCCCTGTCGTGTCGTGTTTCCCTCAGATGCTGCGTGGTGAGCAGGTGTCTGAGTCTGCTACGTTCAAGTGCCTTCCCGAGGCAACCTGCAGTTCATGATCGAGTCTCCAGTCTGTTCTCGTCATTACGAGTGGAATTGTGCTTTATGTTTGTATATTTACTTTACTGGATTAAAGACTCTGTTTTCGCCAAGTCGCTTTTGGGTCCTCATTCACCCGCATAACAGAAGGATCCGACCAAGAATGGACCCAGCGACTATGGATTCTCTCTACTCTACTCTCGAGTTCCAGGGAGCGATGCTCGGCAGACACGAGCAGGAATTGTCTGCTGCTCGGCATGCCGTTGAGACCCTGGCCGCTCAGGTCTCCGACCTCTCAGGACAGTATCAGAGTCTTCGTCTCGTGCCACCAGCTACTTCCGGGTCTTCCGAGCCTCCGGGAACCTAGGGTTAATAACCCACCATGTTATTCTGGGCAGCCCACTGAGTGCCGCTCCTTTCTCACCCAGTGTGATATAGTGTTCTCTCTCCAACCCAACACATACTCAAGAGAGAGCTCGGATTGCCTACGTCATATCACTCCTTACTGGTCGGGCTCGGCAGTGGGGCACAGCTATCTGGGAGGCAAGCGCTGAGTGTACTAACAATTATCTGAACTTTAAAGAGGAGATGATAAGGGTTTTTGATCGCTCAGTTTTTGGGAAAGAAGCTTCCTGGTCCCTGTCTTCCCTATGTCAAGGTAATCGATCCATAACGGATTACTCTATAGAGTTTACACTCTTGCTGCCTCCAGTAACTGGAACGAGCAGGCGTTGCTCGCTCGTTTTCTGGAGGGACTCCACGCTAAGGTTAAGGATGAGATTCTCTCTCGGGAGGTTCCATCCAGCGTGGATTCTTTGATTGAACTCGCTCATTCGCATTGAACGACGGGTAGATCTTCGTCACCGAGCTCATAGAAGAGAGCTCGCGTTAACTGTGTCTCCCCTCTCTCCGACACTACCATCTTTCCCCACTGACTCAGGTGTTGAGCCCATGCAGCTGGGGGTATTCGCATTTCGACTAAGGAGAGGGAACGGAGAATCACCAACCGCCTCTGTCTCTATTGCGGTTCCGCTGGTCATTTTGTCATTTCATGTCCAGTTAAAGGCCAGAGCTCATCAGTAAGCGGAGGGCGACTGATAAGCGCTACTAGACGGTCCTCTCCGTCAAGTACCTGTACTACCTTACCGGTCCATCTACGCTGGACCGGATCGGCAGCTTCCTGCAGTGCATTAATAGACTCTGGGGCGGAGGGCTGTTTTATGGACGAAGCCTGGGCTCGGGAACATGACATTCCTCTCAGACAGTTAGGGAGCCCACGGTCATGTTTGCCTTGGATGGTAGTCCTCTCCCCGTATATTATATGAAACACTACCTTTAACCCTCACTGTATCTGGTAACCATAGTGAGACCATTTCTTTTTTGATTTTTTGTTCACCTTTTACACCTGTTGTTTTGGGTCATCCCTGGCTAGTGTGTCATAATCCTTCTTTTGATTGGTCTAGTAATTCTATCCTTTCCTGGAACGTTTCTTGTCATGTGAAGTGTTTAATGTCTGCTATTTCTCCTGTTTGTTCTGTCCCCTCT
>NW_025750429.1:0-19252 GCF_021184085.1 Oncorhynchus gorbuscha | reverse complement strand
CAGTCAGTATATAACAGTCAGTATATAACAGTCGAGTATATAACAGTCAGTATACCAGTCAGTATATAACAGTCAGTATATACTGGTATATATCTTCTGACTTCATGCATATATACTGACTGTTATATACTGACTAGAGAGGTATCAAACTGACTGTTATATACTGACTGTTATATACTGACTGTTATATACTGACTGTTATATACTGAGGGGTATCAACCAGACTGTTATATACTGACTAGGAGGGTATCAACCAGACTGTTATATACTGTCTAGGAGGGTATCAACCAGACTGTTATATACTGACTGTTATATACTGACTAGGAGGGTATCAACCAGACTGTTATATACTGTCTGTTATATACTGACTGTTATATACTGACTAGGAGGGTATCAACCAGACTGTTATATACTGACTGTTATATACTGACTGTTATATACTGACTGTTATATACTGACTGTTATATACTGACTGTTATATACTGTCTGTTATATACTGACTGTTATATACTGTCTGTTATATACTGACTGTTATATACTGACTGTTATATACTGTCTGTTATATACTGACTAGGAGGGTATCAACCAGACTGTTATATACTGTCTATGAGGGTATCAACCAGACTGTTATATACTGTCTAGGAGGGTATCAACCAGACTGTTATATACTGTCTAGGAGGGTATCAACCAGACTGTTATATACTGTCTAGGAGGGTATCAACCAGACTGTTATATACTGTCTAGGAGGGTATCAACCAGACTGTTATATACTGTCTAGGAGGGTATCAACCAGACTGTTATATACTGTCTAGGAGGGTATCAACCAGACTGTTATATACTGTCAAGGAGGGTATCAACCAGACTGTTATATACCGTCTAGGAGGGTATCAACCAGACTGTTATGCATCATCTGTTATATATCACCCAGGAGGGTATCAACCAGACTGTTATATACTGTCTAGGAGGGTATCAACCAGACTGTTATATACTGTCTAGAGGGTATCAACCAGACTCAGATACTGTCTAGGAGGGTATCAACCAGACTGTTATATACTGTCTAGAGGGTATCAAACAGACTGTTATATACTGACTGTTATACTGACTGTTATATACTGATTCGTTATATACCGTCTGTTATATACTGACAGAGAGTATCAACCGGATCATATACTGACTGTTATATACTGTCTAGAGAGTATCAACCAGACTGTTATATACTGTCTAGGAGGGTATCAACCAGACTGTTATATACTGACTAGGATATACTGACTGTTATATACTGACTGTTATATACTGACTGTTATATACTGACTGTTATATACTGACTGTTATATACTGTCTGGGAGGGTATCAACCAGACTGTTATATACTGTCTAGGAGGGTATCAACCAGACTGTTATATACTGACTAGGAGAGTATCAACCAGACTGTTATATACTGACTAGGAGGGTATCAACCAGACTGTTATATACTGACTGTTATATACTGACTGTTATATACTGACTAGGAGGGTATCAACCAGACTGTTATATACTGACTAGGAGGGTATCAACCAGACTGTTATATACTGTCTAGGAGGGTATCAACCAGACTGTTATATACTGACTGTTATATACTGACTAGGAGGGTATCAACCAGACTGTTATATACTGTCTGTTATATACTGACTGTTATATACTGACTAGGAGGGTATCAACCAGACTGTTATATACTGACTAGGAGGGTATCAACCAGACTGTTATATACTGACTGTTATATACTGACTGTTATATACTGACTAGGAGGGTATCAACCAGACTGTTATATACTGACTGTTATATACTGACTGTTATATACTGACTGTTATATACTGACTGTTATATACTGACTGTTATATACTGACTGTTATATACTGACTGTTATATACTGTCTGTTATATACTGACTGTTATATACTGTCTGTTATATACTGACTGTTATATACTGACTGTTATATACTGTCTGTTATATACTGACTAGGAGGGTATCAACCAGACTGTTATATACTGTCTATGAGGGTATCAACCAGACTGTTATATACTGTCTAGGAGGTATCAACCAGACTGTTATATACTGTCTAGGAGGGTATCAACCAGACTGTTATATACTGTCTAGGAGGGTATCAACCAGACTGTTATATACTGTCTAGGAGGGTATCAACCAGACTGTTATATACTGTCTAGAGGGTATCAACCAGACTGTTATATACTGTCTAGGAGGAGTATTAACCAGACTGTTATATACTGACTAGGAGGGTATCAACCAGACTGTTATATACTGTCTAGGAGGGTATCAACCAGACTGTTATATACTGTCTAGGAGGGTATCAACCAGACTGTTATATACTGTCTAGGAGGGTATCAACCAGACTGTTATATACTGTCTAGGAGGGTATCAACCAGACTGTTATATACTGTCAAGGAGGGTATCAACCAGACTGTTATATACTGTCTAGGAGGGTATCAACCAGACTGTTATATACTGTCTGTTATATACTGTCTAGGAGGGTATCAACCAGACTGTTATATACTGTCTAGGAGGGTATCAACCAGACTGTTATATACTGTCTAGGAGGGTATCAACCAGACTGTTATATACTGTCTGGAGGGTATCAACCAGACTGTTATATACTGTCTAGGAGGTATCAAACAGACTGTTATATACTGACTGTTATATACTGACTGTTATATACTGTCTAGGAGGGTATCAACCAGACTGTTATATACTGACTGTTATATACTGTCTAGGAGGGTATCAACCAGACTGTTATATACTGACTGTTATATACTGACTGTTATATACTGACTGTTATATACTGACTGTTATATACTGCCTGTTATATACTGACTGTTATATACTGACTGTTATATACTGTCTAGGAGGGTATCAACCAGACTGTTATATACTGTCTAGGAGGGTATCAACCAGACTGTTATATACTGTCTAGGAGGGTATCAACCAGACTGTTATATACTGTCTAGGAGGGTATCAACCAGACTGTTATATACTGACTGTTATATACTGACTGTTATATACTGACTGTTATATACTGACTGTTATATACTGACTGTTATATACTGTCTAGGAGGGTATCAACCAGACTGTTATATACTGACTAGGAGGGTATCAACCAGACTGTTATATACTGACTAGGAGGGTATCAACCAGACTGTTATATACTGTCTAGGAGGGTATCAACCAGACTGTTATATACTGTCTAGGAGGGTGTCAACCAGACTGTTATATACTGTCTAGGAGGGTATCAACCAGACTGTTATATACTGACTGTTATATACTGACTGTTATATACTGACTGTTATATACTGACTGTTATATACTGACTGTTATATACTGACTGTTATATACTGTCTAGGAGGGTATCAACCAGACTGTTATATACTGACTGTTATATACTGTCTGTTATATACTGACTGTTATATACTGACTGTTATATACTGACTGTTATATACTGACTGTTATATACTGTCTGTTATATACTGACTGTTATATACTGACTAGGAGGGTATCAACCAGACTGTTATATACTGTCTATGAGGGTATCAACCAGACTGTTATATACTGTCTAGGAGGGTATCAACCAGACTGTTATATACTGTCTAGGAGGTATCAACCAGACTGTTATATACTGTCTAGGAGGGTATCAACCAGACTGTTATATACTGTCTAGGAGGGTATCAACCAGACTGTTATATACTGTCTAGGAGGGTATCAACCAGACTGTTATATACTGTCTAGGAGGGTATTAACCAGACTGTTATATACTGACTAGGAGGGTATCAACCAGACTGTTATATACTGTCTAGGAGGGTATCAACCAGACTGTTATATACTGTCTAGGAGGGTATCAACCAGACTGTTATATACTGTCTAGGAGGGTATCAACCAGACTGTTATATACTGTCTAGGAGGGTATCAACCAGACTGTTATATACTGTCAAGGAGGGTATCAACCAGACTGTTATATACTGTCTAGGAGGGTATCAACCAGACTGTTATATACTGTCTGTTATATACTGTCTAGGAGGGTATCAACCAGACTGTTATATACTGTCTAGGAGGGTATCAACCAGACTGTTATATACTGTCTAGGAGGGTATCAACCAGACTGTTATATACTGTCTAGGAGGGTATCAACCAGACTGTTATATACTGTCTAGGAGGGTATCAAACAGACTGTTATATACTGACTGTTATATACTGACTGTTATATACTGTCTAGGAGGGTATCAACCAGACTGTTATATACTGACTGTTATATACTGTCTAGGAGGGTATCAACCAGACTGTTATATACTGACTGTTATATACTGACTGTTATATACTGACTGTTATATACTGACTGTTATATACTGCCTGTTATATACTGACTGTTATATACTGACTGTTATATACTGTCTAGGAGGGTATCAACCAGACTGTTATATACTGTCTAGGAGGGTATCAACCAGACTGTTATATACTGTCTAGGAGGGTATCAACCAGACTGTTATATACTGTCTAGGAGGGTATCAACCAGACTGTTATATACTGACTGTTATATACTGACTGTTATATACTGACTGTTATATACTGACTGTTATATACTGACTGTTATATACTGTCTAGGAGGGTATCAACCAGACTGTTATATACTGACTAGGAGGGTATCAACCAGACTGTTATATACTGACTAGGAGGGTATCAACCAGACTGTTATATACTGTCTAGGAGGGTATCAACCAGACTGTTATATACTGTCTAGGAGGGTGTCAACCAGACTGTTATATACTGTCTAGGAGGGTATCAACCAGACTGTTATATACTGACTGTTATATACTGACTGTTATATACTGACTGTTATATACTGACTGTTATATACTGACTGTTATATACTGACTGTTATATACTGTCTAGGAGGGTATCAACCAGACTGTTATATACTGACTGTTATATACTGTCTGTTATATACTGACTGTTATATACTGACTGTTATATACTGACTGTTATATACTGACTGTTATATACTGTCTGTTATATACTGACTGTTATATACTGACTGTTATATACTGACTGTTATATACTGACTGTTATATACTGTCTGTTATATACTGACTGTTATATACTGACTGTTATATACTGACTGTTATATACTGACTGTTATATACTGTCTGTTATATACTGACTGTTATATACTGTCTGTTATATACTGACTGTTATATACTGACTGTTATATACTGACTGTTATATACTGACTGTTATATACTGTCTGTTATATACTGACTGTTATATACTGACTGTTATATACTGACTGTTATATACTGACTGTTATATACTGACTGTTATATACTGACTGTTATATACTGACTGTTATATACTGACTGTTATATACTGACTGTTATATACTGTCTAGGAGGGTATCAACCAGACTGTTATATACTGACTGTTATATACTGTCTGGGAGGGTATCAACCAGACTGTTATATACTGACTGTTATATACTGACTGTTATATACTGACTGTTATATACTGACTGTTATATACTGACTGTTATATACTGTCTAGGAGGGTATCAACCAGACTGTTATATACTGACTGTTATATACTGACTGTTATATACTGACTGTTATATACTGACTGTTATATACTGACTGTTATATACTGACTGTTATATACTGTCTAGGAGGGTATCAACCAGACTGTTATATACTGACTGTTATATACTGTCTGGGAGGGTATCAACCAGACTGTTATATACTGTCTAGGAGGGTATCAACCAGACTGTTATATACTGTCTAGGAGGGTATTAACCAGACTGTTATATACTGACTAGGAGGGTATCAACCAGACTGTTATATACTGTCTAGGAGGGTATAAACCAGACTGTTATATACTGACTGTTATATACTGTCTAGGAGGGTATCAACCAGACTGTTATATACTGACTAGGAGGGTATCAACCAGACTGTTATATACTGTCTAGGAGGGTATCAACCAGACTGTTATATACTGTCTAGGAGGGTATCAACCAGACTGTTATATACTGACTGTTATATACTGTCTGGGAGGGTATCAACCAGACTGTTATATACTGACTAGGAGGGTATCAACCAGACTGTTATATACTGTCTATTATATACTGACTAGGAGGGTATCAACCAGACTGTTATATACTGTCTAGAGGGTATCAACCAGACTGTTATATACTGTCTATGAGGGTATCAACCAGACTGTTATATACTGTTACTACACCTCTCCATTATATATACCATTACTGACCAGTAGACCTCTCCATTATATATACCATTACTGACCAGTAGACCTCTCCATTATATATACCATTACTGACCTCTCCATTATATATACCATTACTGACCAGTAGACCTCTCCATTATATAGACCATTACTGACCTCTCCATTATATAGACCATTACTGACCTCTCCATTATATAGACCATTACTGACCTCTCCATTATATAGACCATTACTGACCAGTAGACCTCTCCATTATATATACCATTACTGACCTCTCCATTATATATACCATTACTGACCTCTCCATTATATAGACCATTACTGACCAGTAGACCTCTCCATTATATAGACCATTACTGACCTCTCCATTACTGACCATTACTGACCTCTCCATTATATAGACCATTACTGACCAGTAGACCTCTCCATTATATATACCATTACTGACCTCTCCATTACTGACCATTACTGACCTCTCCATTATATAGACCATTACTGACCAGTAGACCTCTCCATTATGTAGACCATTACTGACCAGTAGACCTCTCCATTATATAGACCATTACTGACCTCTCCATTATATATACCATTACTGACCAGTACACCTCTCCATTATATAGACCATTACTGACCAGTAGACCTCTCCATTATATATACCATTACTGACCATTACTGACCTCTCCATTATATATACCATTACTGACCAGTACACCTCTCCATTATATAGACCATTACTGACCATTACTGACCTCTCCATTATATATACCATTACTGACCATTACTGACCTCTCCATTATATATACCATTACTGACCTCTCCATTATATAGACCATTACTGACCTCTCCATTATATAGACCATTACTGACCAGTAGACCTCTCCATTATATAGACCATTACTGAACTCTCCATTATATATACCATACTGACCAGTAGACCTCTCCATTATATATACCATTACTGACCAGTCTCCATTATATAGACCATTACTGACCTCTCCATTATATAGACCATTACTCCTCTCCATTATATAGACCATTACTGACCAGTAGACCTCTCCATTATATATACCATTACTGACCAGTAGACCTCTACATTATATAGACCATTACTGACCTCTCCATTATATATACCATTACTGACCAGTAGACCTCTCCATTATATATACCATTACTGACCAGTAGACCTCTCATTATATATACCATTACTGACCAGTAGACTCCATTATATAGACCATTACTGACCTAGACCTCCATTATATAGACCATTACTGACCTCTCCATTATATATACCATTACTGACCAGTAGACCTCTCCATTATATATACCATTACTGACCAGTAGACCTCTCCATTATATATACACCATTACTGACCAGTAGACCTCTCCATTATATATACCATTACTGACCAGTAGACCTCTCCATTATATATACCATTACTGACCAGTAAACCTCTCCATTATATAGACCATTACTGACCTCTCCATTATATATACCATTACTGACCAGTAGACCTCTCCATTATATAGACCATTACTGACCAGTAGACCTCTCCATTATAGAGACCATTGCTGACCAGTAGACCTCTCCATTATAGAGACCATTACTGACCAGTAGACCTCTCTCCATTATATAGACCATTACTGACCAGTACACCTCTCCATTATATAGACCATTACTGACCAGTACACCTCTCATTATATATACCATTACTGACCAGTAGACCTCTCCATTATATATACCATTACTGACCAGTAGACCTCTCCATTATATAGACCATTACTGACCTCTCCATTATATATACCATTACTGACCAGTAGACCTCTCCATTATATAGACCATTACTGACCTCTCCATTATATAGACCATTACTGACCTCTCCATTATATATACCATTACTGACCAGTAGACCTCTCCATTATATAGACCATTACTGACCAGTAGACCTCTCCATTATATATACCATTACTGACCTCTCCATTATATAGACCATTACTGACCTCTCCATTATATAGACCATTACTGACCAGTACACCTCTCCATTATATAGACCATTACTGACCAGTAGACCTCTCCATTATATATTTACATTTACATTTAAGTCATTTAGCAGACGCTCTTATCCAGAGCGACTTACAAATTGGTGCAATCACCTTATGACATCCAGTGGGACAGTCACTTAACAATAGTGCATCTAAAACTTAGGGGGGTGGGGTGAGAGGATTACTTAACCTATCCTAGGTATTCCTTAAGAGGTGGGGTTTCAGGTGTCTCCGGAAGGTGGTGATTGACTCCGCTGTCCTGGCGTCGTGAGGGAGTTTGTTCCACCATTGGGGGCCAGGGCAGCGAACAGTTTTGACTGGGCTGAGCGGGAGCTGTACTTCCTCAGTGGTAGGGAGGCGAGCAGGCCAGAGGTGGATGAGACGCAGTGCCCTTGTTTGGGTGTAGGGCCTGATCAGAGCCTGGAGGTACTGAGGTGCTTCCCCTCACAGCTCCGTAGGCAAGCACCATGGTCTTGTAGCGGATGCAGCTTCAACTGGAAGCCAGTGGAGAGAACGGAAGGGAGGAGCGGGGTGGCGTGAGAGAACTTGGGAAGGTTGAACACCAGACGGGCTGCGGCGTTCTGGATGAGTTGAAGGGGTTTAATGGCACAGGCAGGGCCCAGCCAACAGCGAGTTGCAGTAATCCAGACGGAGATGACAAGTGCCTGGATTAGGACCTGCGCCGCTTCCTGTGTATATATACTCTGCGGATGTTGTAGAGCATGAACCTACAGGAACGGGCCACCGCCTTGATGTTATTGGAGAAGCGACAGGGTGTTGTCCAGGATCACGCCAGGTTCTTGGCGCTCTGGGAGGAGGACACAATGGAGTTGTCAACCGTGATGGCGAGATCATGGAACGGGCAGTCCTTCCCGGGAGGAAGAGCAGCTCCGTCTTGCCGAGGTTCAGCTTGAGGTGGTGATCCGTCATCCACACTGATATGTCTGCCAGACATGCAGAGATGCGGTCGCCACCTGGTCATCAGAAGGAGGAAAGGAGAAGATTAATTGTGTGTCGTCTGCATAGCAATGATAAGAGAGACCATGTGAGGTTATGACAGAGCCAAGTGACTTGGTGTATAGCGAGAATAGGAGGGGCCAAGAACAGAGCCCTGGGGGACACCAGTGGTGAGAGCGCGTGGTGAGGAGACAGATTCTCGCCACGCCACCTGGTAGGAGCGACCTGTCAGGTAGACGCAATCAAGCGTGGGCCGCGCCGGATGCCCAACTCGGAGAGGGTGGAGAGGAGGATCTGATGGTTCACAGTATCGAAGGCAGCCGATAGATCTAGAAGGATGAGAGCAGAGGAGAGTTAGCTTTAGCAGTGCGGAGCGCCTCCGTGATACAGAGGAGAGCAGTCTCAGTTGAGTGACTAGTCTTGAAACCTGACTGATTTGGATCAAGAAGGTCATTCAGAGAGAGATAGCGGGAGAGCTGGCCAAGGGACGGCACGTTCAAGAGTTTTGGAGAGAAAAGAAAGAAGGGATACTGGTCTGTAATTGTTGACATCGGAGGGATCCAGTGTAGGTTTTTTCAGAAGGGGTGCAACTCTCGCTCTCTTGAAGACGGAAGGGACGTAGCCAGCGGTCAGGGATGAGTTGATGAGCGAGGTGAGGTAAGGGAGAAGGTCTCCGGAAATGGTCTGGAGAAGGAGGGGATAGGGTCGAGCGGCAGGTTGTTGGGCGGCCGGCCGTCTCCAGATTTCATCTGGAGAGAGAGGGGAGAAAGAGGTCAGAGCACAGGGTAGGGCAGTGTGAGCAGAACCAGCGGTGTCGTTTGACTTAGCAAACGAGGATCGGATGTCGTCGACCTTCTTTTCAAAATGGTTGACGAAGTCATCTGCAGAGGGGAGGAGGGGGGGAGGGGGCGGAGGATTCAGGAGGGAGGAGAAGGTGGCAAAGAGCTTCCTAGGGTTGGAAGCAGAAGCTATAACCAGCGTGGTAGAAAGTGGCTTTAGCAGCAGAGACAGAGGAGGAAAATGTAGAGAGGAGGGAGTGAAAGGATGCCAGGTCCGCAGGGAGGCGAGTTTTCCTCCATTTCCGCTCGGCTGCCCGGAGCCCTTATATAGACCATTACTGACCTCTCCATTATATATACCATTACTGACCAGTACACCTCTCCATTATATATACCATTACTGACCAGTAGACCTCTCCATTATATATACCATTACTGACCTCTCCATTATATAGACCATTACTGACCTCTCCATTATATAGACCATTACTGACCTCTCCATTATATAGACCATTACTGACCAGTAGACCTCTCCATTATATATACCATTACTGACCAGTAGACCTCTCCATTATATAGACCATTACTGACCATTACTGACCTCTCCATTATATATACCATTACTGACCAGTAGACCTCTCCATTATATATACCATTACTGACCTCTCCATTATATAGACCATTACTGACCAGTAGACCTCTCCATTATATAGACCATTACTGACCAGTAGACCTCTCCATTATATATCCCATTACTGACCTCTCCATTATATAGACCATTACTGACCAGTAGACCTCTCCATTATATAGACCATTACTGACCAGTAGACCTCTCCATTATATAGACCATTACTGACCAGTAGACCTCTCCATTATATATACCATTACTGACCAGTAGACCTCTCCATTATATATACCATTACTGACCAGTACACCTCTCCATTATATAGACCATTACTGACCAGTATACCTCTCCATTATATAGACCATTACTGACCAGTAGACCTCTCCATTATATAGACCATTACTGACCAGTAGACCTCTCCATTATATAGACCATTACTGACCTCTCCATTATATAGACCATTACTGACCTCTCCATTATATAGACCATTACTGACCAGTAGACCTCTCCATTATATATACCATTACTGACCTCTCCATTATATATACCATTACTGACCAGTAGACCTCTCCATTATATAGACCATTACTGACCAGTACACTCTCCATTATATAGACCATTACTGACCTCTCCATTATATATACCATTACTTACCAGTAGACCTCTCCATTATATATACCATTACTGACCAGTAGACCTCTCCATTATATATACCATTACTGACCAGTAGACCTCTCCATTATATAGACCATTACTGACCTCTCCATTATATATACCATTACTGACCTCTCCATTATATACCATTACTGACCTCTCCATTATATAGACCATTACTGACCAGTACACCTCTCCATTATATATACCATTACTGACCTCTCCATTATATATACCATTACTGACCAGTAGACCTCTCCATTATATAGACCATTACTGACCAGTAGACCTCTCCATTATATATACCATTACTGACCAGTAGACCTCTCCATTATATATACCATTACTGACCAGTAGACCTCTCCATTATATATACCATTACTGACCAGTAGACCTCTCCATTATATAGACCATTACTGACCTCTCCATTATATAGACCATTACTGACCTCTCCATTATATAGACCATTACTGACCTCTCCATTATATAGACCATTACTGACCTCTCCATTATATATACCATTACTGACCAGTACACCTCTCCATTATATAGACCATTACTGACCTCTCCATTATATAGACCATTACTGACCAGTAGACCTCTCCATTATATATACCATTACTGACCTCTCCATTATATATACCATTACTGACCTCTCCATTATATAGACCATTACTGACCTCTCCATTATATAGACCATTACTGATCTCTCCATTATATATACCATTACTGACCTCTCCATTATATATACCATTACTGACCAGTAGACCTCTCCATTATATAGACCATTACTGACCAGTAGACCTCTCCATTATATATACCATTACTGACCAGTAGACCTCTCCATTATATATACCATTACTGACCAGTACACCTCTCCATTATATATACCATTACTGACCAGTACACCTCTCCATTATATAGACCATTACTGACCTCTCCATTATATATACCATTACTGACCAGTAGACCTCTCCATTATATATACCATTACTGACCAGTAGACCTCTCCATTATATATACCATTACTGACCTCTCCATTATATAGACCATTACTGACCTCTCCATTATATAGACCATTACTGACCTGTAGAACTCTCCATTATATATACCATTACTGACCAGTAGACCTCTCCATTATATAGACCATTACTGACCTCTCCATTATATAGACCATTACTGAACTCTCCATTATATAGACCATTACTGACCAGTAGACCTCTCCATTATATATACCATTACTGACCAGTAGACCTCTCCATTATATAGACCATTACTGACCTCTCCATTATATATACCATTACTGACCTCTCCATTATATATACCATTACTGACCAGTACACCTCTCCATTATATATACCATTACTGACCAGTACACCTCTCCATTATATAGACCATTACTGACCTCTCCATTATATATACCATTACTGACCAGTAGACCTCTCCATTATATATACCATTACTGACCAGTAGACCTCTCCATTATATATACCATTACTGACCTCTCCATTATATAGACCATTACTGACCTCTCCATTATATAGACCATTACTGACCTGTAGACCTCTCCATTATATATACCATTACTGACCAGTAGACCTCTCCATTATATAGACCATTACTGACCTCTCCATTATATAGACCATTACTGACCTCTCCATTATATAGACCATTACTGACCAGTAGACCTCTCCATTATATATACCATTACTGACCAGTAGACCTCTCCATTATATATACCATTACTGACCAGTAGACCTCTCCATTATATATAACATTACTGACCTCTCCATTATATAGACCATTACTGACCTCTCCATTATATAGACCATTACTGACCAGTACACTCTCCATTATATATACCATTACTGACCAGTAGACCTCTCCATTATATAGACCATTACTGACCAGTAGACCTCTCCATTATATATACCATTACTGACCAGCAGACCTCTCCATTATATATACCATTACTGACCAGTAGACCTCTCCATTATATATACCATTACTGACCTCTCCCATTATATAGACCATTACTGACCAGTACACTCCCATTATATAGACCATTACTGACCTCTCCATTATATAGACCATTACTGACCAGTACACCTCTCCATTATATATACCATTACTGACCTCTCCATTATATAGACCATTACTGACCAGTAGACCTCTACATTATATAGACCATTACTGACCTCTCCATTATATAGACCATTACTGACCTCTCCATTATATAGACCATTACTGACCTCTCCATTATATATACCATTACTGACCTCTCATTATATAGACCATTACTGACCTCTCCATTATATAGACCATTACTGACCTCTCCATTATATATACCATTACTGACCTCTCCATTATATAGACCATTACTGACCTCTCCATTATATAGACCATTACTGACCTCTCCATTATATAGACCATTACTGACCTCTCCATTATATAGACCATTACTGACCTCTCCATTATATAGACCATTACTGACCTCTCCATTATATAGACCATTACTGACCTCTCCATTATATATACCATTACTGACCTCTCCATTATATAGACCATTACTGACCTCTCCATTATATATACCATTACTGACCAGTAGACCTCTCCATTATATATACCATTACTGACCAGTAGACCTCTCCATTATATATACCATTACTGACCTCTCCATTATATATACCATTACTGACCAGTAGACCTCTCCATTATATAGACCATTACTGACCTCTCCATTATATATACCATTACTGACCAGTAGACCTCTCCATTATATATACCATTACTGACCAGTAGACCTCTCCATTATATATACCATTACTGACCTCTCCATTATATAGACCATTACTGACCAGTACACCTTTCCATTATATAGACCATTACTGACCAGTAGACCTCTCCATTATATAGACCATTACTGACCAGTAGACCTCTACATTATATAGACCATTACTGACCTCTCCATTATATAGACCATTACTGACCTCTCCATTATATAGACCATTACTGACCTCTCCATTATATATACCATTACTGACCTCTCCCATTATATATTATATAGACCATTACTGACCTCTCCATTATATATACCATTACTGACCTCTCCATTATATAGACCATTACTGACCAGACCATTACTGACCTCTCCATTATATAGACCATTACTGACCTCTCCATTATATAGACCATTACTGACCTCTCCATTATATAGACCATTACTGACCTCTCCATTATATAGACCATTACTGACCTCTCCATTATATATACCATTACTGACCTCTCCATTATATAGACCATTACTGACCTCTCCATTATATATATACCATTACTGACCAGTAGACCTCTCCATTATATATACCATTACTGACCAGTAGACCTCTCCATTATATATACCATTACTGACCTCTCCATTATATATACCATTACTGACCAGTAGACCTCTCCATTATATAGACCATTACTGACCTCTCCATTATATATACCATTACTGACCAGTAGACCTCTCCATTATATATACCATTACTGACCAGTAGACCTCTCCATTATATATACCATTACTGACCTCTCCATTATATAGACCATTACTCCAGTACACCTTTCCATTATATAGACCATTACTGACCAGTAGACCTCTCCATTATATAGACCATTACTGACCTCTCCATTATATAGACCATTACTGACCTCTCCATTATATATACCATTACTGACCTCTCCATTATATATACCATTACTGACCTCTCCATTATATAGACCATTACTGACCAGTAGACCTCTCCATTATATATACCATTACTGACCAGTAGACCTCTCCATTATATATACCATTACTGACCAGTAGACCTCTCCATTATATAGACCATTACTGACCTCTCCATTATATAGACCATTACTGACCAGTAGACCTCTCCATTATATATACCATTACTGACCTCTCCATTATATAGACCATTACTGACCAGTCTCTCATTATATAGACCATTACTGACCAGTAGACCTCTCCATTATATAGACCATTACTGACCAGTAGACCTCTCCATTATACAGACCATTACTGACCAGTAGACTTCTCCATTATATATACCATTACTGACCTCTCCATTATATAGACCATTACTGACCAGTAGACCTCTCCATTATATAGACCATTACTGACCAGTAGATCTCTCCATTATATAGACCATTACTGACCAGTAGACCTCTCCATTATATAGACCATTACTGACCAGTAGACCTCTCCATTATATAGACCATTACTGACCAGTAGACCTCTCCATTATATAGACCATTACTGACCAGTAGATCTCTCCATTATATATACCATTACTGACCTCTCCATTAGGCTACATGGTTCTCTGTCTCAGTCAGATCTGTTTCATTAATAGACAGCCAAGAGATACAGTAACAAGGACCAACAGAAACCAGCCCCCATGGGGCCTTATTGACCCCGTGTCACAACTATGAAATGGAATCGCTCTTTCGGGGGTCAGTGGATGTGTTTCCGTGCCGACGGCGTTGGCTCCGGTATCCATGGAGACTCCTGAGTGTTTAATACGTCCCCTACCGACATAAAGAGTAACAAGACACCCTTCCAGTGAGAAACACACACACACACACACACACACACACACACACACACACACACACACACACACACACACACACACACACACACACACACACACACACACACACACACACACACACACAGACACAGAGACAGCAGTCTGATCACTAAAGATAGACTGATATATTGGACGTGTGAAAAGGTCCCCAGAGGGTCGGGATATGCCTTCCACTGAGTTCTCAATAAATGGACAATTAAACCAGCCCCCCGACACTGGGAGAGAACCCTGTGATACTGGGAGAGAACCCGGTGATAGAACCCTGTGATACTGGGAGAGAACCCGGTGATAGAACCCTGTGATACTGGGAGAGAACCCTGTGATACTGGTAGAGAACCCTGTGATACTGGGAGAGAACCCAGTGATACTGGGAGAGAACCCTGTGATACTGGGAGAGAACCCTGTGATACTGGGAGAGAACCCCGTGATACTGGGAGAGAACCCAGTGATACTGGGAGAGAACCCTGTGATACTGGGAGAGAACCCCGTAATACTGGGAGAGAACCCCGTGATACTGGGAGAGAACCTTGTGGAACTGGGAGAGAACCTTGTGATGCTGAGAGAGAAACCTGAGATACTGAGAGAGAACCTGGTGATAGAACCCTGTGATACTGGGAGAGAACCCAGTGATACTGGGAGAGAACCCCGTGATACTGGGAGAGAACCCAGTGATACTGGGAGAGAACCCTGTGATACTGGGAGAGAACCCCGTGATACTGGGAGAGAACCCTGTGATACTGGGAGAGAACCTTGTGGAACTGGGAGAGAACCTTGTGATGCTGAGAGAGAAACCTGAGATACTGAGAGAGAACCCGGTGATAGAACCCTGTGATACTGGGAGAGAACCCAGTGATACTGGGAGAGAACCATGTGATACAGAGATAGAACCCAGTGATACTGGGAGAGAACCCTGTGATACTGGGAGAGAACCCTGTGATACTGGGAGAGAACCATGTGATACTGGGATAGAACCCAGTGATACTGGGAGAGAACCCTGTGATACTGGGAGAGAACCCTGTGATACTGGGATAGAACCCAGTGATACTGGGAGAGAACCCTGTGATACTGGGATAGAACCCAGTGATACTGGGAGAGAACCCTGTGATACTGGGATAGAACCCAGTGATACTGGGAGAGAACCCTGTGATACTGGGAGAGAACCCTGTGATACTGGGATAGAACCCAGTGATACTGGGAGAGAACCATGTGATACTGGGATAGAACCCAGTGATACTGGGAGAGAACCCTGTGATACTGGGAGAGAACCCTGTGATACTGGGAGAGAACCCGGTGATACTGGGAGAGAAGCCTGTGATGCTGGGAGAGAACCCTGTGATACTGGGATAGAACCCTGTGATACTGGGAGAGAACCCTGGAGTGATACTGGGGAGAGAACCCTGTGATACTGGGAGAGAACCCTGTGATACTGGGAGAGAACCCTGTGATACTGGGAGAGAACCCGGTGATAGAACCCCGTGATACTGGGAGAGAACCCTGTGTTACTGGGAGAGAACCCTGTGATACTGGGAGAGAACCCGGTGATAGAAGCCTGTGATCCTGGTGATAGAACCCTGTGATACTGGGAGAGAACCCAGTGATACTGGGAGAGAACCCCGTGATACTGGGAGAGAACCCAGTGATACTGGGAGAGAACCCTGTGATACTGGGAGAGAACCCCGTGATACTGGGAGAGAACCCCGTGATACTGGGAGAGAACCTTGTGGAACTGGGAGAGAACCTTGTGATGCTGAGAGAGAAACCTGAGATACTGAGAGAAAACCCGGTGATAGAACCCTGTGATACTGGGAGAGAACCCAGTGATACTGGGAGAGAACCCAGTGATACTGGGAGAGAACCCCGTGATACTGGGAGAGAACCCAGTGATACTGGGAGAGAACCCTGTGATACTGGGAGAGAACCCCGTGATACTGGGAGAGAACCCCGTGATACTGGGAGAGAACCTTGTGGAACTGGGAGAGAACCTTGTGATGCTGAGAGAGAAACCCTGTGATACTGGAGAGAACCCGGTGATAGAACCCTGTGATACTGGGAGAGAACCCAGTGATACTGGGAGAGAACCCAGTGATACTGGGAGAGAACCATGTGATACTGAGATGGAACCCAGTGATACTGGGGAGAGAACCCTGTGATACTGATACTGGGAGAGAACCCTGTGATACTGGGAGAGAACCCTGTGATACTGGGAGAGAACCCAGTGATATTGAGAGAACCAGTGATACTGGAGAGAACCATGTGATACTGGGAGGAACCTAGAACCCAGTGATACTGGGAGAGAACCCTGTGATACTGGGAGAGAACCCAGTGATACTGGGAGAGAACCCTGTGATACTGGGAGAGAACCATGTGATACTGGGAGAGAACCGGTGATACTGGGAGAGAACCCTGTGATGCTGGGAGAGAACCCTGTGATACTGGGATAGAACCCTGTGATACTGGGAGAGAACCCTGTGATACTGGGAGAGAACCCCGTGATACTGGGAGAACCCAGTGATACTGGGAAGAACCCAGTGATAGAACCCGGTGACAGGAAGAACCCTGTGATACTGGGAGAGAACCCAGTGATACTGGGAGAGAACCCTGTGATAGGGAACCCCGTGATACTGGGAGAGAACCCTGTGTTACTGGGAGAGAACCCTGTGATACTGGGAGAGAACCCGGTGATAGAACCCCCGTGATACTGGGAGAGAACCCTGTGGGAGAGAACCCTTACTGGGAGAGAACCCTGTGATACTGGGAGAGAGAACCCGGTGATAGAAGCCTGTGATACTGGGAGAGAACCCTGTGATACTGGGAGAGAACCCGGTGATAGAACCCCGTGATACTGGGAGAGAACCCTGTGTTACTGGGAGAGAACCCTGTGATACTGAGAGAGAACCCGGTGATAGAAGCCTGTGATACTGGGAGAGAACCCCGTGATACTGGGAGAGAACCCGGTGATAGAACCCTGTGATACTGGGAGAGAACCCGGTGATACTGGAGAGAACCCTGTGATGCTGGGAGAGAACCCTGTGATACTGGGATAGAACCCTGTGATACTGGGAGAGAACCCCGTGATACTGGGAGAGAACCCTGTGTTACTGGGAGAGAACCCTGTGATACTGGGAGAGAACCCGGTGATAGAACCTGATGAACCCTGTGATACTGGGAGAGAACCCGGTGATAGAACCCCGTGATACTGGGAGAGAACCCCGTGTGGGAGAGAACCCGGTGATAGATGATACTGGGAGAGAACCCCGTGATACTGGGAGAGAACCCTGTGTTACTGGGAGAGAACCC